>NW_011358533.1:0-22114 GCF_000735185.1 Notothenia coriiceps | reverse complement strand
CCCCCCAGCGCTGTGAACTCTACAGCCTTCGAAGTTCAAGGGGCAATCAGCCCTCCATCAATCACTAATGCAGATGAGAAGAAGCTCTCTGGATCAGCTCAGCCTGTTGAACATCACACGGCACAATTAAAAACCCTGAATGCAAATCATCGTCAGAAGACCACTAAATGAAAAGAGGCTTCCTTTCAAGAGTGCTCAATACTGGCAGGCTTTTCAAAGCCTCTTGCCCATGTGTGCAGTTTAATGATGAAAGTCGGTAAGGAGGCTCTGTCAGAGGGATACTGCACCCTGCGTGGCAAGGTTGTTACCATGACATTTAGCAATAATATCAGGCTCATGAGGATGCTGTAACGGGCCGTTTCAATGTGTTAAAGGTGCTGTTGAGGATTTATGACATTCTTATGAGACATTTCTAATTAGGCCTGGCCTGCATCCTCCATAACTGTTTTAAAGTTGAACACAATAGGTGAAACTTTGCTAATTAAGAGAAGCACCTGAAGGGACTCTTTGATTTTAGTGTTCTAAGTCTGTTCATTTTTTCTATAAGAGTTTGACCTTGCATCCTCTTCTGAAGTTTCAGAGCGGGGTAGCATGCCTGTCTCTCTCACAGGACTCTGGCTACGACTACGTAATTAAAAAGTGCTCCACAAGGCCCTAACCTTATTATTGCAGCCTCGGAGAAATACCTTCAGATGTTCTTAAATACTCCTCGATGGGCTGGGTACGAAAGCTAATTTTAGACGGAGGGGTCTGAATAAATTCTGTGTCAGTGCTCACTGACATTTTGAAAGCTAAGAGTCATTCTTGTAGGAGTTGCTTTTCTTTCTCTCTTTGGCTGTTTTGTTCTCTTTAGCTCCAGGGTGCAGCATGATTTCATGCTGACTTGAATCCAGTGAACCTGACATGATGCTGACATGGTTACTGTACAAAACATGTTTGCTGTGTCATCCATCCGCTCCTGGGTCTCTTAACACTGTGATCTTAAATTGTCCATTTCTTAAAGGAACATTCCATTTCTTTCAGGCTAAGAAATACACTCATGGAGGGTTCAAGCACCTTAAAAATAAATACAGAGAAGAAAATAATGCACAAATCTTCGAATATAACCATAGCATTTCAACTTTTGAGAAAAGGCAAATTGTTCTTTCTTGACAGGACTAAGATAAATGCAAAGATACCACTGTCAGTTCAGTATGAAGTGAGAACCAGCTGTTTATTAGCTTAGCTTTAGCATAGAGACTGGACAAAGAGGAAAGTAGATCTACATCTGAAGGGCACTAATTAACATGTTCCAGCTTGTGTGCAATAAAAAAACAAGATGTAAAAGCAGCTATTTGTAGTTTCAAAGGAGGTTATGTGCTGGACTTTTTCTTGGCCAGGGGCATCCTGCAGCTTTGTATTTGCTGTGAATTTGCTAGGCAACCAGCAGAGACTACAGAAAGTTAGTGCGACCTGCTGAGAAATCATTTAATACCCTGTAAAAACACAATTTGTTGGTTTGACTCAGCTTTTGTACAGATTAAACCTCCTTTGGACAGAGCCAGACCAGCTGTGAAGCTGTAGGACATCAGTCTCCTGTAGCTTTCATATGACACTCTGCAAAACATAAAATAAGATAAAATGTGAAATTAAACCTTCAAACTAAATAAGAAATCTACTACCGAAAGGGCAATATACCTTTATGTATTTTTTCCAGATACTATGCTCAAATCTGATATTTACATATGATCTGACAGCCCAAAAACATTCATATTAACTGCAGTGATGTTAATGTCCTCAAAATATACAATATTGCTATAGTTGGTCAGACAGATCTGCAGATATGATGTATGTATGTTAGTCAATTGTTTGGAAAATAAAATGTTTGGATCCAATTACGATTCAAAGGACAAAGATGAGTGCTGCGGCCAACACATCTGTTCATTATTCATCATAATATTAAAAATAATATAAGCCCTAGCACAATAGACTCTGTCAGAGGCCATCCAGTGTAATCAGGTGTTTTAATGAGGGTGTGAATGCAGGAAGCCTCCTACACAGCTTAGGACACTTGGAAATGGAAAATGTGATCACTCCTGTAGAGAAGACCGTCATGAATCATTCATCGCTCAGGAAGTGCACTGTGTCTAATTGGTGTGCGTTTGTCTGTGTGGGAGGCTGTGTGCTTGTGTGTATCCGTCATGTACACTGACGTCATGTACGCTGACATTACTTAAACTTGTTACCTGGTTTCCAGGCAATTGGTTTTCTGTAGTAAGCGATAGGAACCTCACACACTTGTCTACAACACAGACACTATATAGGGGCAATATATAGGGTTATACTGTTATTGTTCTTCTCAGTGCTGTCAAATAATCGCTTGATATGAGCAATAACTCTTTCTATTAAAAGTCCTCTGTTTGGAGTGTACTCCTCCTTGTGTTCTTGTTTTCTACCACTGAGCCCCAGATGCCTCAGCTTGGCTGTTCAGGGATCAGTGCCACCTGTAATCAATAGGTTTTCTGCCCGGGAGGCAGCTGTTGATTGCCACAGACAAGCCACAGATGAGAAGATAGAAGCCAATCTAGAGGCGCTGAGCCAACTCTCCCATCTGCTCACAGACAGAGGGAGAGCTGCACGAATCAGACGCTCATCACCTTCACAATGTCCTCAGCCTTTGTCCAGTCTGGAGGTGAAGAGGTCTGAACCACTGGCCGGAAAAACAGCAGCCACAAAGGCCATTATCTGTGGCTTTCATCAGTTTTGGGCAATGGTTATGAAATTGGAGTTGCTTGGAGAGACAGGAGGTATTGAATAATTCCTTTTCCGGCTCAATACATTATAAAAACATGCTCTCTTCTCTTTTTCCCAGGCGGCAACCTGCATTTCTGAAAAGTGGAGCCAATGCCTTTAACTTGCTTTTTCTCGAATATCCAACGCATCCGCAGGTTGGAAAAAAATCATCCTTATTTTTTTATTACCTCAGTTAACATTTTACTGACAGATTTTAATGAGATTATCATCAATAATTAAATACTTTTTTATTACACCACAAGGTTTATTTAAAAAGTTATGGTCTAATTCTTCCATTTGTTGCTCTTGTGTATTTCCCATTCAGAGGTAAATAGACCATTAAGCAGGCTTTGGGGCCAACATGAAAACCAAGATGGCAATGGCAAATAAAAAGAAAATATCCAGCTCTTAAGCTGCTAAATGCTCCACTCTGTTTTCCAGTTTGTGGCTAATTTAATTTCTCTATTGATTCCGGACTGGGAGCGTATATTAGGTTGTTGGAGTTTTAACCTGGTAAACAGCTACCTGCAGTCGCTCAAAATCACTGTGATAAGACCTGAGAGAATAAACCAAACCAAAACAATGAACTGCAGGACGTTAAAATGCTCTATACAGATAAAGGGGGACGACTGAGTTGATAATTCCCTGTTGGTTTGGAATATTTCACATCACAGTACATGTAGTCATGTGACCCAAAGTTTATCAACACTTTGGGTCAAATCTATGCTTTTTTACGCACATCATTTGGACCTTGGATTTAGTGTATTAGATCAAAAGAGAGGAAAGTCCCTGTACCGATACATATTTCACAAAACACTGTGAATTTGAATGAGACCGTAATCTTGTTTCCAAGCTCAAAGAATACATTTCTTATCACCTCAGCTCTGTTGATGTTGCTGTTGCTGTTCAGACTCCATGAGGCTTTCACTCTGTTTCATATGACCAGTTACTCCCACCTGAGGCAGCAACAACATTGGGCTTTGTGTGAAGTGTTAATAGATGTGACAGGCTCTCAGCAGTCAGGGGACAAGGTGTGATTCAAATAAGTACAATAATGCGCCTGGTCACCTTTTTATTACCTCTGGGCGCGGGGACGGGCTCACGCTGAAGCCTTCCGCCGTGATATTACTTGGATGATATTGGATTATAATTCAAATCTATTCAGCATTCAGATTGTCTCAAACACAGGACACTTTCATCAGATTTACAAGGAGGGAAGATGGGGGTTTGTATCTGAATTGTGTTGGAATAAGCCTCAAAGAGCATTGCACTCTTCTAATGCTGAATGTAGCACCAAAGAAAGAATATTGTCTAAATCTCACAATGTGTTTATTAGTCAAGAACATTTTAAATCCAGCCTGGATTTGTGAGCTCTCAGATATTTTCTGCCCAAAAAAAAGAATCTTACCACAATTTATTCAAACTAAATAATTGTACTGGATACAAAACTTGATTAGTAGAGTCCCTTGATAATCAACACACATGTTATTAAACAAATATTTTGTTCATGCACAATTTAATAATTAATTTAGGCAAATAGAAGACATTTCTAATAGTGTTAGCTCTTTTCAACTCTAGCCTAGACCAATGGTGATATCATTTTTATACAATTTATTTTCAAAATGACTGTTATACATGTTGTCGTACTTTCAGCGTTAATACTGTTGGTCCTGCTCCAGTCTCCATTTCTCACTGTGGCTTTGTTTCTTGCATATTCCTCCAAGGCTGCTAGGTTCATTAAGTTGCCTGCAGGAAGCTGTTGAATGCATGCATTTAGTAACAGCATGACCTCTGTGTCTAATCTCAATTTAGAGAAGCATCCTGTGAAAATATGAGGCAGTGATCTTGTGCAGCCTCTGACAGACGTTACTGTTGAGGAGGAAGAAAATTCACTCTGGAAAATGAGTCTTCCTCCCACCCGAGATCAGATATGTTGATTTTTCCGAGGGTAATAAACACTCCCGCAGCTCCATCTCACTCCCACATAGCCAAATTAGCTGTCACCGAGCACATTAATCTGTCACCTATTGAGGTTCCTCTCAAACATGTTCCGAGCATATAGATCTGTGAATCTCGCTGCTGAAAAGGCTATTTTTAAATTGATGCAATGTATGAAGGAAAGAAGGATGTCTTTCTGCCCACATAGCTGACTGGATAGAAGGGTAAATACAAGGATGAAATGTCATTTGATGTGCACTATAGGCCCTTTTCAGTCTGCATATGCTGCCCTTTGGCAGTGTCAGACATTGCAACCATTTTCACAGTTACATAGCTGTGTCTCCTGGTGACATAAGCCCTTTTGATGCCCTCCATAAGTGTTTCTTAGACATGATTTCTTAGAAGCCTCAGGATGTGTTTTTGTTGAACCACGACAAAACAGAGATACATTATTCATTAATGAAGCACAACCACAAAGAGAGAAGCTAATTCATGTCCCTGGCACTAACATTGAATAGTACTGATGCTGTATGCTGTTTAATTTCATTTCATTATAGCGCAGACCAGTAGCATTATGATCCAAACAGTGATGTAATGCATAAGAGATGTGTTGCTTGAGTTTACTTCAGCGTGAATAGTGCGTCGTTAATAGCAGTTGTTTTAGTAGGCAATATGTACTAGAAACACATTGAGTATGTACTATAGTACAGTATGTTAGTATGCAGTATGTTCGTATGGGATTTCAAACACAACCTTGGTTTCCCATGTGACTTTGCAACCAACTGCAGAACAACAACATCTCCCCTCTCACCATTACACAACACACCTTCAGTGCGAGTGCTTGAAGTTGATTGGCTCCCTGCGAGCGAAGATGAAGTGCACCTCATTGTGCATACTAATGGCCCACATAAGGCCTTCAAAATGACAGAATGGCCATGTTTTGGAGATGACAATTAAAAGTTTAAAATGTTTTTTCTGATTCATGATTCTGATCATAGTGATGATAATTATGGTGATGTATTAGCTCAAATGGTAAACATTGTTAATTTACTCTCCGGTGAGAGAAAATGATGCTTTCCTGGCTGCAGCGTTGAATGTTTATGTTTAAATGGAAGGTTATTTGCTCTGAAATAGCTGAAAAAATGATGCCATTTCTCTCCTCATGATGTCAACTCACAGTCAGTGGCACTGAGATGTTTACGGTCGTCTCAGGACTGGAGGTAAAACAGAAGGCACTCTGCTGTTGCTCAGTCCTCATCTGTTGTAACATCGCCCTATCAAGCAAATGATCAGCATCGCAGACGCAGCAATCAGAGCCAGTTTTTACACTTGGTTTGCCCCCCGCTGAAGTTCACAGACAGCAGCATCAACACTGTTGACAGCGAGATAGCTAGCTGATGTTTTCCCTGCACGTGGCGCATGGTTTTTCTAATGACTGTGTTCAGCAGAGTGAGGGAGCCACACTTGGACAAACACAGCACATCACCAAGGAGGCGTATTCAGGGGAGTGACTAAGTGTCTCTGTCACTGATTCAGAGCATTTTTATTTATTCAAACGGCAGCACTTATTTAATCACTTCACACTCTGTGTCATATTAACGCTTTTTAATTAAAGAAAGAGTTCCTAAGTATGCAAATCTAACAAAGCATTAATCACACACTTTGGTCTCTTTAATTACTTTTTTAAAATATTTAAATTACTTATTTAAACAACTTGTGAAAAAAAGAGCTTGTTATCAACAGCAGTGGGTGATTATAAGATAATAAAGTAAGAAGGCCTAGGACATCACTCCAATTGGATTTTTTGTCATCCATTTTTTATTTGATTTTGTGGTTTTAGTGATGCCAATTTCAGTCTTGGTGGGTCAGTATTTTAGCTATGTATTAGAACAGAACATAAACGTTTTTAAGTTTGTTTGAACTAAATATGTTTTTAAAGGCATCTCACCGAAAACCCCATTCCCAATTCCTTTCCGAGTTTTAGGACTATTTCCTACAGCTCTCGAACACAGCATACAACCTCATCTTAAGGACCGTTTATTAGTTATTGTTGAAGTAACTAAAGTCAACTCAAATAAGGACTGTATGACAAAAGTTCTAAAATTGAACCATTTGACATAAATCACTTCTCTATTACCTCATTCACACCAACGCAACTCCGGTTCAAGCTCCGTGCTAGAGCTTTTCAGGTTCAGAACCGGTTCTTCGGTTTAGCTCCGGCTCTTTTCACACAGCCCAGAGTCCGACTGGTGTTGCGTCATCGTTTGCGTCATGACGTAACCGTTTGCGTGCCTGCTTCATAAAGCCAAACCGCGCGGAAACCCCTCACAGCTGACACCGACAACAACAACAATGGCCGATTGTGCTCCAGCTTCCTCTGTACCTCTTCGGAAGACCAGATTCCCAGTAGGTAGCTGGTCTCTTCAGTGGACCACTGCTGCTTGTTAAGTTTCTCAATCGTTGTGTACAAACTGGATAAAACGCCGGCTTTTTGTTGTTGTTCAGGAGTTGATCCCGCCCCTGCCCCTGCCCCCGCCTCGACGTAAGCGTGACGTATGTGGTGCTTTTGCTCTGGCCGGACAATTTTTTGGTGCTCTAAATGAACCGGATTCCGGAGCTAAGAGGCTGCTCCGCTTCGGTGTGAACAGGAAAACCCGGTGCTTTTCAAGCTCCAGCTCTGAACCGGCCCTGAAACACCGTTGGTGTGAATGAGGTATTATTCATCTCTGAGGTTATTCTCCTCCTAGAAAGAAAACTCAATATGACCGCCCTTCTCCTTCATTGCGTGAGCTGCTGGTCGTTCATCTTAAGAGCAGGTGGGAAAAGGTTGAATCCTTAGTGCTGGCGGCTAGGCTTGTGTCAGGCTGAAGACACTGATCCGATAACGTCCTCATTAGACGGCCTCCGCCCAATGGAAACCGCGACTGGGGGAAGGAGGTGGGCTCTGCTGGTGACTGTGGGCGCCTCGGGCCTTCAGGGTCCAGATGAGCCCAGGATGTCAGCTCCTCTGGGCTCCATCCGTCAAAGCCTATCTGTAAGAGAGAGGAAGAGACAAAGTTTATAGGCTGCTGGTGTTGAAGGATGACTTTGATTTGTCATTTTTTTGTCGATATGACCAATTGAGAGAAATAAATCTTGAATGCCAACAGCCTCCTTTTATTACATGAATATCACTACCCCCTCTCCTTCGTATCGTCTTACACAGCATCTGAAACCCGACAGGAAACCACAACAGCACATCTGGTGCTTCAGCTTCGAGTACAGTCAGTAAAATATCCACATAAAAAGTTTCACTGGGGCAATAACCCTGCTCCTGTATATGCTACAGCTCCTTGTGTTCTGTCTGGTGAGGCTGCTTTGTTCCTCCATGTGACGGAGATCAGTTTATAGCCTCAGTGTGAAGCTGTGGAGGAAGAGAGATCACTCCCACCTCTGACGGATGGGGCTCTGAATTTATATCTGCTATCAGCAAAGTCAGCATGAAGAGATGCCCCTTGAGTCTGCATACAAACATGTTTGAAGCTCCAGTAAACACTGCCACTCTATAATATAATAGAACAGAAAGAGCAGGAGAAAAAAAGGTTGGCATTTTTTGAGGAATAAACACAACTATACAGTCTTTTTTTGTATTCCCTTTTGAAACATAAAGGCACATATCCATCCGACAAACAATGAAAATGAGTGTCATCAGCAATGTGAAATATAAATAAAAGAACTGAGAGTACGTACATCACCCACGTATAGAAATCTATCCATAAGTCACAACTTCTCTTCATATTTACCCTTTGACATACAGATATATACCATTGTACATCCACGTGTATATTCTCCTTAAGCCTAAACATATATATATACATATTAACCTTAGTCATCTGCTTATATCGACTTCTCCCTACATATATTTTTACCTTCTCCTCCGTTTTCAAACTTTCTTATAAATAAGATTAATCATAATAAAATGAAGAAGAGGGGGAAAGGTAATCAAAACAAAAAGGTAAATCACAACAAATATAATAAAATACCAGGAATTATTGAAAAAGTGAATAAACTAAGCGTTAAGAAAAAAGTCCTATTCTCCTTTTCTATGTTATCATTCCCTCTGTATATCTGCTGTATAATGTAAATTCTTACTCCTGTCGGAATGGAGATTCTAATGAAAATGACATAACTATACAGTCTTGAATTATTTTGTACTTTTTCTAATATACGGTAAAGAGTGGGGCTATGCATAATCTGAATTGTCATAGTATTTAAAAAGCGGCCACCAGAATACATGAAGGAAGGACAAAATAAGCCCATGTGAAGTTGTTGTTCCACAGTATGTGTCTTCTTACAATTCACATGTGAATTATCTGAAAATCACATGAACCTCATTTAAAATCCCTAATGTCTGCAAACCAAATATGCCCTTATGTAACCGTGGAATAATGTTTCACATGTGATCAATCGACTAAGAGGGACACAACCTTGAAAACTGTCTCCTCACAAGGTCGTACTTTATAGCTTTTCTGGAGCTTTTGATTATATCACATTTGAAAAGCTGTCATTGAATGAAACGGCAATTGAGTTTTCCAACATGTCATGGAATTGTAGATGTTTACATTTAATTTTTTTCTAAGCATTAACAAATTATTGTCCTGTTTTAGTTTATTACATTTATTTTTTATTTAATCCTAATTTAACCATATAAAACCAATTGGGATCAAATCTATTTCATACTTATATGGCAAACAAGTTAATAAAGTCATCATTTGTGAAAAAGCAATCAAATACATACAAAAAATACTACAAATGGAAGAGTCATGATATACACACAAACACAATACATGACAAAATCAGCAATCATTTTAGCAAGAACAGTTTGTGACAAAACACTGGACAGAGAAGTAAGGGAGTCTATCGTGGGGATCATTCCCAATAAAGTATAGGAACATTGTTCTGGTGTACAAAATCCTGCACAATACAGCCCCTCCACCTCTTAACTCATTGGTTACTCAACGTAACAACACCAGACTGACCACTAGAAGCTCCACACGTGGCGACCTATCAGTCCCATTCAGGAAGAGTACTTTTGGTCAGTCATCATTCTCGGTCACAGCAATACAAAACTGGAACTCTCTACCCACTCAAATCAAAGACATACATACACATACCACCTTCACAGCTCACTGAAAAACATGGTTCACTGAGAACTACACCTGCACACACTAGTCTGTGTTGAGTAAGGCGTGAGTGTTACATGTTGTGTTACATGTTGTGATCATGGATGTTGCCCCTCATTTCTGTTATGTGATTGTGATGTGCTATATCGTGACATGTACGGTATGTAGTAACGTGTGTCGTTTATTGTTCCCTTTTATCCTCTCTTATCCTTTCGCTTGTTTCTACTTGTCTTTCATCCTTTTTATTTTATTTTATATTTTTTTATAACTAATGCTGTTGATATATTGTGATTTTAAGGGTGTCTATTACCATCTGGCCGGGGACAACAGCTGGAAATTAGCTAAAGCTGCTCCATTTACTGTTTTTGTGACAGTTCATCGATGGGGACTGTCCACGACGCTATAAATAAATAAACTAAACCAAAGTACATAATAAAATAGACTCCTTGTCGTTACACATAATTGAGTGTAAGCTAAAGTATCAACTAAGGGCCAAAAGAGCAACACCCTATGTATGGTTTTTGTAGAGTTAACTTAGAGGTAAAGACTCTTCTTGAAAGAGAGAAAGAATGCAGACGTTCCTCGACCTCACTGACATTGAGTGAAATACGAGGTGAAAAGAGGGTAAACTACTGCACAGTGCATCTGAAAGGATGATTGAATGTTTGGCACCTTGTGACCTTTTCTCTGTCAATGCTTCTGCCTTTGCTGATGTTTTCTCATCACACACAACCAAGGCAATCTGATCATCTCTCACTGACACTGTCATGTCACTCTTACGGGAGATTTGAGCATATGGGCAGGATTAGCAACAGAGAGCCTATGATACGTCTGCTGATCGGGGATCCTGATCGTTTTTCAATCCTCTGCTTTTAAGGATTCCCTTGTACAATAAAGGCTTGTGAGAAGACAGATAGCCAGTTCTTTATCGGCCATCTGCCATTTCCTGCTGCATCAGCACCATACACGCTACGTTCAAAGTGATGGAATCTGTTTCATACGGATTTCAGTGACACTATGTCATAATGTCTTTAAGCAAACGGTAGCATAGACCAAACAGCCTTTGTGGTATGTTTTCTGTCATCGTCTTCTCTCTCAAACATTATTCTGGCAAAGAAGCAAAAAAGGCTGAGAGGGAAACCATGTAGTGAGTCACGCAGCAGGAGATAAAGCTCCCACGGGGCTCGCCTCGCCAGCTGGTTTTAAAGGCAGGTGTTTCCAAGACATCTCAAGACGTTTCAAGTATTTCCTTTATTTTCAAGGCGAGCACAAGAAATGTCTTGATAATTTAAACATGACATTTTGTCTATTTTGGTCCCTATGAAATATGTCAGTGAGTCAGTATGTCGATCATGTAGCCTAACCCTGATGAAATGTTGTTCCCAAAGCTTTTGCTGGCACACCATTGTGTAATCCCGGGAGCTTGTAAAGCTAATACTTTGGCAAATTTTGAAAGCCTGTCATTGAAGGTAAAGAGCATAGAAAGGAAATGAGGAAGGACTACGGGAATTAAATTCAGTGATGTGGCGGATGACTGCTTTTGGTTTAGTTTAAAAGTCAGACTGGTGTAACAAAAAAAACACTTCTCAGTTGTTTTCCACTAGTTTTCACTCTTAATGTACAGTATTTGGACATGGGATTTTTTGTATATATTCAATAGTAGTTTATCGAATCTCAAAAAATGTACAAACTTCACTTTTTCAATCAATCAATCAATGTTTATTTATAAAGATCAATATCACAAATGTTACATTTGTCTCAGTTGACCTATACAGTTTTTTCCGTCAATAAACACAAGTTAAATGTAAACTACTTGTTAGAGATAAAAACAGCTAAATATGAACATAAAATCAACAAAGAAACACACCAGATTTTAATCATTTAGCAACTTTCTACCATTGAGGAGTAAACGGGCGTCCACCTTATCAATGCCCTTTCAGCGTTTCCAAAATGCGTGTCATGAAAATGGCGCCTCTGGTATCATTCCACCACTATCTGATGCAGATGTATTTATTCTCACAGCTTTTTTATACAATGGGAAACTGCCTTATGAATATGATATTAAATTAAATTAAAAATAAATGCAGTTTTATAAGCCAAAAGGTACATTTTTATAAGTGGATGATTTCGTTCATATTTTATCATGCTGAGGAGTATTCCTGCCAGCCATACAATGTGGTAGACATGTCTGCACATGTCTTTGCATCGTAAACATTCACATCCGAGAGTGTGGGGCTCTGCCAGAGAAACCGTTGCACTGTGCACTTCTTTGTTTCCCCTGGGTTTCCCAGCACCGCGCTGACATGCCTCATAGTTATTCCTGCTCGCTCATTCATGCAAACTCTCTCCTCCTCCTCCTCCTCCTCACTCTCATGCCTTACACATCTTCCAATATTCCTCTCTCTCTCTTTGCCTCCATCCCTTTGCTCACTTTCCTGCTTTCCATCCCCTCTTAGCAGGAGCCATTCATGCGTAGCTGGTACATCGGAGGCTATCCTATGTGCCGCGTCCGATGCTTACAGGCTGCTCTCAGATCTCTGTCTAACCCCTAAGCAACGGCACAGATTAAATACTTAACTTGATTCATTTTTTTCTCTCTCTCTCCCTCCCTCCCATCCTTGTCTGGCATTAAAAATTCATCCACTCTGTGTTGTGTTAAAAGCACATTACGCAAGACTCTAAATATACCCCCTCCCAGGCAGGAACCGCTTGTCCCTCACTGCCTTCCTCTGTTTGTGTTTATGCATACTTTGTATGTGTATGTGTGAGCCGAGAGCTTTTTCATGGCTCTGATGCTGCATCTGTGATTTCTATCATTGTCCCAGGAGGCTACAGTGCTCAGGAATTCCCCCAGGTGGCAACGGGGCGATACAGCAGCCTGACAAATAGGTTGGGTCAAGTAAGCATCTCTCAAATCATCTACCTCTTTGGTGTTAAAGCAGATTCACTTGCTTCCATTTTTCCCTGATGATGATGAAACTGGTTTGCCATATTGAAAAGTGCTTTCACCTTTTCACCCGTGCAGAGGTGGTAATTGCTGAAGAGTTTGACCCATCGCTCTGAAGGCCGATAATCGTAGAGATGGGCGTTCGGAGGAGAAGAGAGTGCTGCTGTGTGCATCAGTCCGCCCTAGGCTGGTCTGCCTGTCTGCCTCCAGCAACACAAGCTGACAGTCGAATCGTTTGATGCTGCCTCCTGGATGAAAAGCTGCTGTAATTGGCTGCCATTACAAACTGTACGCCATCCGTGACAATGGTATTGAAATTGCTAGAAGAGATGTTTTGTCGACCATCTTTTAAAACACTACATCTGCCAAAGAGCAATATAAGCTCATTGTCTGAATGGAAATGGTTGTTTGTAATGTCTTTAATTTGTCTTCTGTGTTGTTTAGATGCTCACACATGTTTAAGTATCAGTCTAATTGCTTTAACTAGACCTGCTTTAATTTTCATTTGCACTTAATTGTTCGGTAAAATTGTTCTCAAGACATCTTTAGTCCCTTTTGATTTGGTTCATTTCATTTGAAGTCCATAATATTGGGCGTCATTCCTCATGTATTCAGTATGTTTAATCCCCTCTATTGGATACTGTGGATAATATATGTGTAACTAAAAAGTGTGGAGAATCCAGTATAAGCAGTAAAATGATGCAGAGCTTCTTTATTCAAAGTACACACACACACACACACACACGCTTCAACTCACAGTCCTCTGGCGCTGAGAACAGCTTCTGCAGATGTTGGGGTGCTTGAGTTCAGTAGATCTAACCAAGATGAATATCACAAGGCTGGCTTTGACAGAATAAGGTTTTTTTCTGTTCCTCCAACCCCATCCACATATGCCACGCGTCTCTCTGTGGACAACATGTGCCAGCTCTTCCTGCCAGTCTCCACTGATGTGCAGCATTCTTAACTCCATCACGATTGTCAGCACAACACCTGCAATCTACAAAGTTGAGAAAGCTGCCAACTTCCTCCCATGGTGTTCACCCTCTGTGCATGCATTTCTTTCTTTCTTTTTGTCATGTCTTGGCACCTGCCGTCCCCATCTGTACCAGGTGTGTGTGTGTGTGTGTGTGTGTGTGTGTGTGTGTGTGTGTGTGTGTGTGTGTGTGTGTGTGTGTGTGTGTGTGTGTGTGTGTGTGTGTGTGTGTGTGTGTGTGTGTGTGTGTGTGTGTGTGTGTGTGTGTGTGTGTGTGTGTGTGTGTGTGTGTGTGTGCGCGCGCAAGAGTTTGACACTGAGCACAAACAGCGAATACAAATCATCACCATCATATCTGAGATACAGGATCAGATTATTCAATAATATTAGACTGAAGCACTCTTTTGAGCTGCAGTCAATCCTAAAATATAAATGTGGTGTTTGTTCCCAGATCAAACGTAGGTTGGAAGTTTTTGACAAATTGTCTTCAGTGGTTGAAATGTTATTACGAATGTCTGTTCTACTGTTTATCATTTTAAATGTCCTCATTCATGTTGCAAATAATGCTGCTGTGATACAATAAAAATGTCCAACTCACAATAAATTATTATCATATTGTATTATCCAATTTAGCGCCATTGAGGAGCAGAAATAAATACATTTTCACTGCACAAATACTTCCTCTGCTCTTAGATAAAGTCCACCTAACCTTCAAATGAATGAAGTCGTGAGAAAATATGAAAGTATACGCTGGAGTGCAATGCCAAGAGCATGTATTAGCTAGAGGACGATACACTGTAGAGAAACATCTGGTCCCTCATGGCCAATTCGTCTGTTGTGCACATGGCGTATCCAGTGTCCCCTTCCTCGCTCTCCTGTCTGAGTGACAGTAGTTTGCTGCACGTTGGTCTGTTCTCTCTTCCCATGGGTCTAATTTGTGCAAGCTGCTTTTGAATTGTTGCAAAGAAGATGCAGGAACAAAGCCAGCTGAGGGGGCTGGGGCGTGTGGGACCCTCTGTTCCTCTGTGCCTTTAGTTCTGATGCCAATTCATCTGCATTCTTCTGTTCATCCCTCCAGTCCCTTCTCTTTCACCTCTAACTCTTAGCCTTGTGATTGTACGTGTGGTGATATTATGAATAACCTGAGTGGGGTGAAGACGTGAGTGGGGTAAACTTGGGTGTATGACTTTTGTGCAACTCAAACATATTATGCAACAGGGAACCACTGCATGAGTCATTCATAACAATTCGATTAGTTTGCAGGTATATGCTGTGCTTGAATTAACTTGCATACAGCTTTATCACAGAACATAACATTATTGTGCCTGCTTCCCCCGTCAATGTTAACCCGCATTTGAAGCAGCTGCTAATGATATCCTTCAAAGATTCCCAAAAAGTCGTGACTCAGAAACTCTGTTCCTTAAGGCTGAGCCCTGCTTATAAAGCACGACTATCATACTGTAGTTACTTTCTCTACAGGGGACAGGATGAATCCGCAGTATTCAAACTCTGCAGGAAAGAGAGTTAAGGGAATGAGCTGAGACCTTCAAAGGGTTGGTTTCAGTCAGACAACCTTTCTGTTTGACAAGTGAAGATTAGTCACCTGCAACTTTCAAAGCGGCAGGGTGCACTTCTTCAATAACAATGTGTCGTTCTTTCGCCCAAGGACAACTCAGGTCTCCTTTTGTATGTATCCTTATTCACCTGGATCCCCTATGGCAAGAGAGGGGAACTCATTTCCTGACACTTAAAGGTGTAGTATGTAATTTATTTAAGAAACACTTTTTGTTATATTCCATGGAATGCTCTTAACATCCCGATAGCAATGAATATATTTAATGCTTTGACAATAAATACATAACAACAATTAATCTCTGGAAGCCGTAGCGCTGTAAAAAGCACGACCAATCATTTTGAGCTGGCCCGGCTAAAATAACTGGATGGCCTACCTGCCTTTCAGCCTTCCATCTGTGCACAAACTTATCTCGTGCCCTCATTGGTCATGTGCGCGTTCGTGTGTGTTGGAGGAGGGGCTCTGTAAGGAAGTGGCAGATTTTTTCCGGTTGTGTATTTTCAAATTCTAGCGCACTCGAGCTGGTTTCTCCAAAATTACATACCCCACCTTTAAACTATAATGACATGCCAATTTACAAGTTTCGTAGAGAGGGATTAGGAAGGTTACAGCATGCAAACTGTAGCCGTGACAGTGCTCGGCATCAGGAGTATGGGTACATCACGGAGAGTTGTATAACTGTTTTTTATATGTATAATATTTTTGAAGTTCAAAAGTTGAGTAAGAAGAAATCTTTGACAGTTTCTTTGCAAGATCCTACAGTTTGGCCTACATAAGGAAAAGGGGTGATATAATTCAATTCTAATATAAACTTAAATAGTCACAAAGGGCAAGTCTTTCCCTAACCTAAACCAAGAGCTTTTTGTGCTTAACATAACCAGGGAGAAATGACATTTCTCGACATTTCTACGGGTAAATTGTGTATTCCTGCAAGCATACTATGCAGGGATAATTATTTAAATATGTTGTCAGTTAGCATTCATCAAATATAATTAATATTTGACATTTCATTTTAGGGCCTTATGTTTCTTATAAAAAAGATATTTGTTACAAATTAGACGTATACAAAGACAATTGATCTGAGACAGTTTATTTGGAGTAAAAGAAACGAGGGCAAACCTTGAAATATTACCCAAACTGGATAGAAAGCTCCATCACTGTTTGCAGTTTGACCTGGTTTACCTCGACCTACTGTACGCTAGCTGTGCACTGAAATAGTTTTACAGTGAAACGACAGATTAATAGACACTATGGGTGTGTTCATTTTTTGTTTTACTTCCAAATACAGTGTTTAGATAATCTGATAATCCGGCTAAAGAGTTTGCTCGTTTACAAGCTATCTGATCGTCTGGTCGCTCATGCACATCAAACTTTCTGGACATTAAAGCAAATATCAGCAATTACCTTGGTGAATATATAATCATCCAAACAGATGTCTATAAACTACAATCATTCTTTAATTTTGTCACAAAATAAAGAATAACTGCATCACACAATAATGCTTTTCATTGTCTCTGACTTGCAGTATAAAAGCTGTTACACAAAATAACCTCAAATCATATTAAATGTATAGTATAGGCCAACATACACTCACATGTCAAGATTACAGAGGCTAAACAGTAAGGTATAGTAACTTAGATATTTCGGAAATCTCATCTTTTGCTGACTATTTTACAATTTTCTCTAATTAGTGCGGCACATAAACAGTTGTGAATGGAATAGGAAGGTAAGAAAAGACACAGCTGGAAATCTAATCAGCAAATGCTAAGTGCCTGCTTTTCACGACATCAACAGCCCAACATTAAATTACTTCTATTTCTACAAGCTACAGTAATAGGAATGTAAATGCAAGGCCGAGCAATGCTTGGAGGTTTATAACAACATCTGTAATGATCCATGATGGAGAACAATGGAGCATAAATCAAAGAGACTTTCAGCTAAAGACGACGGGAAATTAAATTGGGAGATGGAGTGTGGGAGTAAACTGGGGAAAAGTTTTTTTCAAATTTCACCATGCATGCAGAGCCATTAACAATAACAGAATTCCTGCTGTGAGGCGGAAATATTCCTCTCTGAGAGGGTCACGCCCTGTCTTTTGATTTAAAAATGCATAATGTTTCTGGTATACTGTGAAGTAATTAGGTTGGTTTGTGTGTCACATGATTTATCTTCTAATTCCTTTAACAGCCTTTGAAATAGATGCCTTACTTTTCAAATGATTCAAAGTTATTTTATTAAAGGTACAATAGAAAAGTGGGGAGAGTGACAGTTTTTATACATCCATCGCTTCTGCACAGCTTCCCATTCCTGGTTGTTTTTATTTACTTGCATATTTGCAGCTTCAGCCTGTGTTGAATGAACAATGGCCCCACGAGCGTTGCATGTTCTACACAATAAGCAGAGGCAACGCTTGATGTCATCCACAAAACAAAATGTGCCTGACATCTTAGAGGAAAAAATATCCTCACTGCCGTCCCTGGGAAATAGGATGAGATTTGTGTGCATAAAAATACATCTCCTAGGGCAATTCACCAGGCCTTATCCGAGAAATTACATAACACACCTGCTTGTGGAGAATGACTTAAATTGGTTTAAATTAAGGGAGGCAAATTAAGGAAACTAAAACAGGAGGAAGGCATTTTCTCTCGTCTGACAGGCAGCTGCGTCTTGGGCCGTGTGAGGCTGCAGAGAGAAAACACTCTTGAGACATTCGAGAGACACCGACTGAAACAGCTTAGTCTTCATTTAGTGTGCACTTTCTTTCAGCCAGAGTCAATATCTGCTGCTTAACATTATTGCTCCACAGTGACCTTTGCAACATGCATTCATGCAGCTTTAGACGGTGAGCGTGATGGAAATGCAGACCGGTGCTTTGACAGGATGGATCCGAGCCATGAGGAAGATGATGGGTGATTATTATACAGAGGGAGAAGGAAAACTTTGACAACCGTGAAACAGATTCAGACGTGCTGATAAGCACAGAGCAGCATGAAGGTTTTGTACCTGGGAAGGTTTTGGCTGCCGGCTAAAGAAACTAGAATCAAGATAAGAGAATTCTCTTTAAAAAAAAATGTGCACTAGAGCTAGAAGCTGTTGCTAATTACAGCGCAAATGGAAACCAAGCTGAAAAATATTTTTTTTTTGTTCAGCCAAATCATTTAAATGTAATGAAATAATTATATAAGAAAAGGGTAAAACGGTATAATAAAAGAAAGAGTTACAAATGGGAACAAAAACATATTTGTTTAATTTTTTGTTTTGTTTAATCTAGCATTCAACATTACATGACCAGAGTTTAGTTAAGGGCATGACTCTGGTATCGTGGGTAAGAACCAAACATAGAGTCATTATTTTTTATATATTTTTGAATAACCATGTTCGGGCTTGTTAAACATCCAAAGCTTGACAGACTTTAAAATGAAAGGGAGTTTTATTTTTACATTTTTTGTGTAGTTTTTTTTCTGCTGACAAAAGAGAGAACAGGTTAAAAAAGAGTAAAAACACAGAGACACTTTGTGAATAATTAATCATTGAGCAGAAGCATAGCTTTGCCATAACTGTTTTTGCCTGGGCGAGTGGTACAACAATTCAATGTGCAAATGTATGCATTGGAATATTTCCCCCAGGTAAGTAGTTGGAGAAAAACCGACTGTGTGGTTTTGCACACATGGATTTGCAGGGTGCAAGCCCGCAAGGTGCAGGAGTGAGAGGACTCTGTGATCATCCATCACCCTTCTCAGGGTTGATTGGTCATGCCTGAGGATGAGGAAAGATGGACTGTCACTTTCCACGGAGTGAAAGCTTCTCAGTGTGGGGAAGTAGGGGCACCGGCAGCGAGCCAAAAGGCAGCAGAGGTGGAGTGGAGAACTGAGTCTCTTTTGTTTGGATCTGGCTGCGCCCACCGCTCTGAAAATGCTCTTTAGACAAACAGCCATCCTCTCAACTCTGATCCAGCCCCATCCGAGAGAGGAGTCTTTTGTTCCTCCCTGGCATCAGCACATCTGCTTGGAAACCTTCACTCTCCTCCATTTGCAGCAAGAGTCTCTGAACCAGATACCAGCCCTGTGCTAAAGCAGCTATTGGAAATGTTCACTGCCATGTTATTTCCGGCATCACTGCCCTAGCTACCCGTCTGCCTCCTCTTGGGCTCTTGGGACACAGAAGAGGGTCTGTTTGGTTTCCTCAGAGATGGCTGTTGTCTCTTAAATAATTTAGTGCAGCCCCAGAAAGCTCGGAGCAGGGAAGGACACAGGCATTCACTGAGAAGAGCAAAGTATGTACAGACCATCTAAACCCATGACCTTCTGTGGGTGTGTGTGTGTGTGTGTGTGTGTGTGTGCGTGCGTGCGTGCGTGCGTGTGTGTGTGTGTTTGTGAACAAACAGTGCTAAATCAACCACAGTGGGAGTTAAAGGCAACATAACACATAACAGAATGAAGGTTATTTCTGTTTAGATTGACTTTACTGTACCCAAGTTCTGTGACTTATTTTCAATACCTGCAGTTTCGAATAACACAGACTGCAAAAACACTCGCATCATGCCGACAAAGGTTTGAGCTGGCTTTATGTAAAAACAAACCAAACTATTCACCAAAAGCACTAGGAAAAGTTTGCTCTGAGTAAATCAGGCAAATTAAAGGTGTGTTTATGAACTGATGTAGACTAGTTTGATGATTCAAGTATACACATGCAGAGTGAAGTCAGGCAGCAGGTGATTACAGACTACTCTCAGACTCCTACAACCGTCAAGATGAGAAAGTAAAGAGGAGGTTGATCAAAGAAAGCCAAAGCATGATTTTCAAATGTTTTCAAAAATAAAAGCAACTCTAATACTGTCCAGCTCTAAATACATTATGTATTTGTGAATGGTGGTTTACGATAAGGACGAGATAATGGGTCAATGTTTTTATTCCTGTCCTGTTAGTTGCATTTGCTTACGTCTCAGTGGCCAAATGTCTGTTAATTTGGTTAAGAGAGCATTGCGGCCTATCGGCTAAAAACGGCAACCTAATATTCAGCAATAAATGAAATGTATTGTAATTGTGTTCACAAGGCTGAATGTGCTGCAAAAAAAGGACTTGCAAACATCAGAAAACAGAGACGAGAAATAGAGCGGGAAAAAAAGACAAGGGCTGAAGTCAAATAGTCCATTTAGCTTAGGAACCCTCCTAACGGAGTTAAATGACCCGGAAGTCCCTCAGTGGCAGCCATGATAAGTGCCGTTCGAATTCTCTAGATGATAGGAAAGGAGGTTTCAAACTTCCTTTATAACCTCCTTTAGCTTAGGAACTACTGGACCTCCCTTTACGAAAGGAGAGGAGAAAATGCTGCCCCACAATGCCTTGCAGCCGCAGCATTTGCCGTCACACAACAGTCGGCCGTTCACGGAAACAACCGATTATGACCGAGAAATTATATCATGAAAGTTACGGTGCTTATTAAGCTTTTTAAAACGGTAACTTGCCAAAGTGGTTTGTTTTGAACATTCATCAGTATAATCAAAAAGAGAAATACGAAGGTTACTTTTTACTGAAATGATCAAATAAAGTCAACATTCACAGTGTTTACTGAGCTGTGTGGGGTTTGTTCAACTTTTAAAAGATGTTTGAATGGTGATATAGAGAGTGACGAGCATAAGTTTCACTTTCCTTTTTTATTTCAATTCCAACCTTGGTCATGAAGAATATGTTTCTCTGTTGTCCACGTTCATGAAGCATAAAACAACAGCATCAGAGCACGGTGCAGAGTCTCTAGATGAGTTTACAGTCGTCCCTCGTTCTTATTATACATCCATGTTGTAGTCCGCTGTATAGAAAACTGTAGTTTCCATAGTTTCCCCACAGCAGCAGAAGCACATTTATGACGTCCGCTGGCGCATCATAAACACGTCGGATAGTGAAAGTGCAGTCTGAGGTCCCTTCTCACTTCTCTTATTTTTCATTTCCTCGCTCCTCGGTCTCGGTCTCACCGGAAGTTGATTTGTCTGCGCCATCTTGAGTAGCGTCCCAATCATAGATATATATAAACACTAGATGGCTCATGGGAGATTTTGGAGATTTTCCAGCATAGCTCACCGGCCGCCATCTTGCTACAGTCAACAGCTACTCTGGTACCAACCCAGTCTCACGGCATTTCGTGTTCACCAACACGATTTTTAATCTATTGATTCGTGTTCACCAACACGATTTTCCCCTTTTTTTCGTGTTGCACAGCACGATTTTAAAAGCAATGTATTTCTATTGGTAGTCTCACGACATTACGTGTTATAGGAAGACCGGAAGCTGTGTGGTTCTTAAAAGCATGTTCTTACTCAATATCAAGCCACAATTTTTTTTTTTATTTTAAATCGTATAATTTCGGACTTTTGTTGCCGTCTGTGAGGAAAATAAATGGGGCTGAGAGCCTCAGGATACTGAAATCTGTATATATCTAAATCTTTTTTTCCTTCTAATTTGTTATTCTTTTCAAAATAACACACTGTTATTTACTCACCAATAACACACAATTATCCTTGTTTTTATTTATTTGTTTGATTCCATAATCTCTGTTTTTTTTGGCGTCCGTCAGGAACTGAATTTCAAAATAAAAATAACCGGAAACAGATGTACGCATTTCGAGTTCAGGGTGGCCGAAGACACTACACTACCCATAATACCCAGCTATCGTTTAGAACTACAGTCCCCGTGATTAATCTTCAAGCTCTGGGATTGGATGTTGGAATGGCAGTGCGCCAAAGTTACGCCGAGCGT
>NW_011358532.1:0-16161 GCF_000735185.1 Notothenia coriiceps | reverse complement strand
CAACACACACACACACACACACACACACACACACACACACACACACACACACACACACACACACACACACACACACACAGACACACTCTCTCGCAGATTCACAGGGAAAAACAAAGCCTCCAGTCGAGGGTAATGGGGCTCTCACGCTAAGGCCGAGACCCAGCGTCGCCAGCTCGGAGGGCAGGTGACACTCACATAGAGAGATGGACGGAGGGAGAGAAGAGAACTGAACATGTTGCAGGGGAGGAAGGGGAGAGTGAGGGAGCCACTGACGACTAAAGCACACTGGGGCTGAAATTAGATTTGGCTCCGATGATATAATGTTGCTAACTAGATTTGTCTTATTGGTGCCTGTCCAACATAAATTCCATTGAAGCCATATGGAGAGCGGACTACTGCTCAACACGACCCGGTGTCCCATCTGAGAGCCTGTCCAGCTGAGGAACAAAGGTGCTGTCTATATCTCTATATCATCTGTTTACTCATTGGTGGAGGAAGTACTCAGATTTGATACTTATAGTGACCATTAGTGCTGTAGCGATGCGTCGACAATGTCGACGCGTCGACTTCAAAATATCGTCGACGACATATTTCCTCGTCTACGCACCGCCACACACACGTGGGTCACCCAAAACAACAACAAGCAGTTTGCAATCGCACTTTAAACACTATGGAGACTGAAACGGCTACCACCTCCTCCTCACAGGATTGTGCACGAAGCCCTGCAAAAAGCCCCCAAACAAAAACATCTCGCCTTAGGTCTTTCAAATTGAATTTATTGAAATCTCCAATATCAACGTAAGAGCTTGTTCGGGGGGTGCTAACACTTAACCATAAACTTTATCGTTTACTTTCTCCGTCTTTATATGTAGATATTACTTTTCTCCGTTAATCTCCGTCAAGTTGTTTCCATAGCAACAACAACTTCCTGTCAACAGCGCTACCTCTCCTTCAAAATAAAAGCATATTCATAAATAGGAACAGCCCTAGTGTGTTGTGCAGCTTGAGTTCTGTGCACTTCGGTAGTGCTAACTATCTTATAGCTCTCCGTGCGGTTTGTTCGTGCTTGGTTGGTTAGTAGTTAATGTTAGCTACCTAGCTAGCGGCGCCAGCTGTGTGTTAGTTAACGTTTGTCAGCATTTATTGTTGGATGGAATGGTAGCTAGTTTACGTCTGCAGAACACCGCTATCTAGCCGCTACTAACCCGGAACGAACAAACTGCACAGAGAGCTAACTCATGTTGTGGTCGTTTACGAGTCAAACATAACATTAGACTAACGTTAGTCAGCTTATAGTATCAATGTATGTCAACTAACGGAGCCAAGCAATGTCCAGGCCAGGGCTGCACGTAAGCTGGTGCGCAGTTGTCATGAATGAAGTAATGTTTTTTGGTATTTATTTGAGATACATTATGTTTTTTATAAATTGAACAACAGAAAAATAATCGTTAGATTAGTCGACTAATCGATGAAATAATCGCCCGATTAATCGTTTTCAAAATAATCGTTTCCCCCCAGCACTAGTGACCATATTATGCTAATTTCCAGGTTCATATTTGTATGTTGTGCCTCTACTGTGACATGTCTCTGTGCTTTAATGTTCAAAAAGCTCTTTATTTTTCTCCTACTGCCTGTGCTGCAGCACCTCTTTTCACCCTCTGTCTGAAACCAGAGCCCAGTCTGCTCTGATTGGTTAGCTGGCTGGCTCTGTTGTGATTGGTCAACCGCTTAGAGATGTAACTTAGCATATCGCGTACAATGTGTTGGATTAGAATTAGAATCTTGATTGTTTCACACATAATTACCAAAACTAAAACTACTATATAATAAATTATGATTAATGATGCATCAATGTGTCCATATCAACTGGTTAAGGTGGAGCTGATTTGAATACTTACTAATAATTACTTTGTAAGCAATGTTTATTTATTAGTTGATTAAGATTTTGTATTAGATAGTCAAATGTAAATTAACAAACACCGCATTTATTACTGAGACTTATTTGAATGCGGGATCTTGAAACAGTTCCCAGGATGAAATCGCACCCCGGGTCCTCCACTGAGGTTCTACGATCTTAGAAACCTCCTGTGTGTAAGTAAAAAGTAAAATATTCATCCCATCAACTTTAATATAACAGAACTTAATGGTTCCTATTATATATTATAATTTTTGGTTGTCCATTTTGTATTCGGTTTTTGTATTGTTTTATTTTGAAAAACTGTGTTTAAATTAAGAATAGGATGTTTTTTAGGTTTACTTTCGTTGTAACATGACTTTTATTAATATTAGAATGTCTTAATGATAATTTTTTGAGCAAACCTATACTTTTCCCGGTATTAAAATGTCTCAGAAATGTAATAGCATGACTTAGAGTTTTGTCAGGATGCTCTTGCTATGAGTCACAGTATCATCACAACTCATGTAACTGTATAATGGTTTGGGTTAAATATCCGGTACTCAGGGTGCCAACAGTGCTTCGTTTGTTCTTCGTGTTGCTGTACTGAGCACTGTATGTGTCGGGATAAATGTGGTTGATTGATGAGTTAAGGGTGCTGGGGACCACCCAAACCCTCTGGGTCATAACCAGCTTTGTTTGTCCGATTCCGGCACAAAGAAACTGGGAGTAATAATAATAGTAATAATAGTAAGACTGTCTGAGCAGCACAGGACTCAGCTGGCTCTCTCAACGCTCGACTCAAGACAAATATTTAGGGGAGCCTTATCAGCATCCAAAGTTTGAGAGCATTTGTGTGTGTGTGTGTGTGTGTGTGTGTGTGTGTGTGTGTGTGTGTGTGTGTGTGTGTGTGTGTGTGAGTGCGTGTTTACAAGACTGTTGATGTGTGTTTTGATTCCAGCTAATTATTTTGTATTTTTGTACAGTTTATATATGTGTTTTTATTTGTGTGTGTGTGTATGAATCTTGAAGCTTTCAGAGAATGTGAGTATGTTGTGTGTGTGTGTGTGTGTGTGTGTGTGTGTGTGTGTGTGTGTGTGTGTGTGTGTGTGTGTGTGTGTGTGTGTGTGTGTGTGTGTTTGTGAGTCCCGCACTCACTCTTAAAATGGTCGTATTATTTATGAGCTAGCAGGCGGTGGTCCAAACAGGCGCACTGACTTAATAATTGGTCATTTGATGTTGAAACATTGACTGTGGGCTTTTGGCTCGGTGACCTACTGTATGTCGACTTTGGGAGAGTTCCACTGCACTTCTGATGTTATCACATCAGAGAAAATATTAGCTCAGTTGTCCATATGCTGCTCTGTGGGCGTATTTATTTGGCGGAATGCATAAAGGTTCAAGGGAATTCATCCATTGATGGAGTTTCTTGAGTGTTTCCTCTAAAGGTTATAGAGATGGCAAATTGTTGCTTATTTCTCTCACCCCATTTACTAATCAATATTACACTAGACGGCCTTGTGCTTTAGTATAGCATAATGCTTTTCCATTTGGACCAAGAGTTATTTTTGTCATTTGATAAATGTGCTCTGTATATTACAATGACCTATCAAATATAGTGCTCCAATGTTTCAATGCCAGTGGACTGCTAAGAGCCTGTAATCTATAGTATGCATCTAACCAGTGTTTAGCACTTGACTAGAAAAATTAAATACATTACTCATTACTGTTACTCATTTCTAAAACACCATAACTGCTTAAGTTATTAATCCCTCTGGGCAGTAATTGCTTCATCTACTAATTTGTGTCTTTATGTTGATCGTCTAGTTTGGGGATTCCCTTTAAAACAACATGGACTTATTTAAACCTGCTACGTTCATATTTTTCACTTAATATGCTGAGCTTTCCCATGCTAGGGAGTACAAATGTTTTAATCAATATCAGTAAAACACCCATTTTTGGAAGTTGTATTTCTACCCATACACAAAAAGTTTACTTTGGAGAGTTGTGGAAAAAGCATATTTTGGCATATGACCAAGACTTTGAATTTTAGATGATACCCAAAGCTTGTTTTCGGTGTGCAAAAAGGTATAGTCAAACAGTTCCTCATACCACAAAGGGCCCGCACCATCCATTTACATCCATCATAAATGAATGTATTGCTGTTTATGCTGTGCGTCATACTCTAATCGGCTGTTGATATGCCATTTTATTTCTCACACAAACATAGGATTTGAGGGTTCAACTGTATTTGTATCAAATAGTGCTTTACAATTGAATTCTTTGTTAAAATAGCTATTCCCAGAATACTAAGATTCAAGCCAATGCATAACAGGGCCTCAGACCTACCAAGACTCAAGTCCGGCTTTGGAAAAAACATGTATCACAACGTTTATTCATATCCTAAAGTTATAATTTGTATAACTTTCAGACTGAAATATCCCAGTTGTACAGTACCACTGCCACTAACTAGCCAAAATCTGAACATTCTGTATTTTTTGGGGAATAAATATTTTAAATGTAGACTTTATGTTGGCCACATCTCTCTTTGAAATGACCATTAGTACTGCTTAGTGGAAAACCGAAGTCCAATTGTCTTCCAGCAATGATTGTTGGAGCTACATGAACCATATGGAAGATAATGCACACCCTTTAGCCAATCCAAATGGCATACATTCAGCTACATACAGTACATATACAGTGCATTTTTATCACAGTTAAAAGCATCCAGTTTCCAACATTCAAAAATGTGGCAATCACTAACAGAGGTTGATTGGACTTGGAGTCCATAGTCCTTAGATCAAAATCAATCCATTTGTGATTAACAATGCTTGTTTACTGAAAGCCACTGTTCAAATGAACATGGCTAAACTTTGGCCAGTAGATAATGTCCTTTTTTATATTAAATATTTGATATTGAGGTGAGCAGATGTAGACAGATCGTAGATAACACAACCATCCAGACAATCTTTTAATATCTTGAAGTATGCTTTGATCATACCATCAATATGCGTCTCTTGTCACTTTACAATAAAGTATCTAATTTGTGTCTTCCAATGAAGCATGAAGCAGTGCAAACGAGCTGCACAGAAACGTAATTTGTTATGATTATATAAAAATGAATCGCCTCTTTAAGTTTTGCTATTATATCAATCTTTCCATAGAAAACCTCATTAATTGGTCTATTAAGGAAACATGGAAACTAGACTGCACGCCTGTTCCGACAGCTGTGTAATTTAATGGTTGTACAATACATCCTGTATTTGAATTGGCCGCATACTCCATTCACACAAAGCCAAGCTATTATCCATTCTGCCGACTGACTGGGTTCTCTGCTATTCAGACTTGTTTTTCATACGCTGATACCCATCATAAGAGCAACAACGCACAGTGATGGGTTGGGGGGGGGGGGGGGGGGTGAGCAGGCTTGGAAGTCCTTCTCTTTCTTTAAATCAGTACAGACGTCCGCTGGCTTAATTTGTACACATGGACAAATAATCATACAGTCACATACACCAACAAGAGTAACATGCATGCAAGCTTTATACACTTCTTCCAGTGTAATGCTGGCTGGCTAGCATGCTCTCTTGCTGGAGTTCATGACATGCTGTAAGCAAATCACTGACAGTTTATGTGAGAAAAAGCACATTTGGTCAAACTTTTTTTTGGGAAGGGTGTTGTTGAAGTTTATTTTCCAATCAAGTGTCTTTAATGTGTCAGCAAATAGTCTTGGAATTCAAGTATAGCTAAAAATGAAGTATTTAAACTTTTTTTGGTGTAGTCGAATGTTACCTCAGTTTTGGTACGGATAGAAAACAGAACATGGTTAAGTAAAGCTCTTGTAAATGTCTACTATGTTACCCAACAACAGAATATTAACTTTATGGTCCAATCACATAAGAACTTTTAACGGCTAATATTATTTTGTTACAGCGGCCCTACAAAGTGTGAATCTTTCGCATTGAGTTCAGCTTGGGTGACACATGAGACACATGAGTTGTTCATTGTTATCAGTAGGGATGGGAATTTGAAAGCAAATGTATATTCGAATATTCAACCCCCCAAAAAACGGTTAACCGGTTAACCGAAATGTACATATTCTTTTTTTTAAAAAGAAAATGTTTACCCAATTTTTTTTCAATAATTTTTGGAAATAAATACCGGTACATACATGTTCAAATAAGTGTAGAAACCAAGTCGAATTTGTCAAATGTATTGAACTGGTGATCACAGTTTGACAGCTATAGGCCTACAGCTTTCATGTGCGATTCACAATCAGCCCAGCTGTAGAGAAGACCCTCTCAGCTGGAACGGAGCTTGCGGGTATAGCATGGTATAGCATATAAGTTTAATTTGGCATAGTTTGCCCTCTACACCGCACTCACTAACCTGGTCGAAATATTTCCACACATTACTCCTTTTTGACGCCATGTCTGTTGTGTAGGACTCTTCTTAGAGTGTAAATAATTACCGGACTATGACTGGTAAAATATGTTGAATACCGGCAAAACTAAATCTCTCCAGTCAAAATGTGTATGTACTTTGCCGCCACACACGGTTGCCAAGCAGCGCTTATTGTTGTTTAGGCTGGCCACTCATGTGTCGCGAGTGTTGACAGGGGGCGGGGGAGCACGCTCATGAACTGTGCGCCGGAACCTCGCAACGGCTGCGGAGCGCATTTGCGCCACATTTGGGCCTAAGATGAGGTTTGAGTCTGCGTGATCTGCGTGTAGGGAGGGGCATCAGCCATATCATTAGCTAGAACTAGCTAGATCTGATGGATTTGGACATAAACACGAGTGAAGTATAACCGGACGCGAGAGAGAGAGACCAGCACCTGCAGCTCTGCCCGCTGTGAGGGACCGGTGAGCGGAGCAAAACACACCTTTAGACGTCAACTAACACATTTAGCTATGGCACTGTCGTATACATTGAATTATTCAATTTGATAATATGTAATCAACTTAGGCATCACTCCCAAAAAAAAAAAAAAAAATAGATTAATACAAATATTCATAACTCATATTCGAATACCTGAATAATTTCGAATATTCGATTAATCGTTCCCATCCCTATTAGCAAGTTTCTTGACTGGCTTGTGTTTTAGAGATAAACTATCTAGAAAAACTACAGTACCAACTCGCCCTGGGAATATTCACTTCATCATCAAGCATCCAGTGCAGAGGAACATTGCTGTGACACTGGAGCTAATAAGCCTATTGCCAAAAGCAAATATTATAAGAAAGTAAATGACTATGAATGTGTCACAGATACAGTCAAAATCAACTAATAGGTTCTCCAAGTGTGTGGAACTCAACTGTAGAGATGAATAGTTCTTATGTCCTTATATTTCCTCATTTGGTGTTTGGATGTTTTAACATGTTGGTGCTTTGTGAATTAGAAATGAATTGTGACTGCCCCACACATACACATGATTTGTATGAAACTGGCTCCATTCTAAGCTCACTGACCTGCTGTGGTCTAGCGGTGACAGGTAGAGATTCATTTACAGGACATCAGTGAAAAAAAATGTTGGCCAGTGGAAGACAAGGAAAAGAGATTGGAGAGTCAATGTGTCTGCTTTTGGTTTCCTCTTGCAAAATGAACTTAGTTTAGGTTTTCAACATACCAGTCTGATTTGTCATGAACTCCAAGTCCTTTCAATCTGTCCACAGAAAGCTGAATGGATAAATAATGAATCAAACATGCCTTCTCAAAATGTAACTTCAACCATCCATTGAAGTCTTTCAGCGTCTGACGTCGGCGTAAATATGGCCCGTCTTTAGCTACCGGCTCTCTCGCGGCTTCCATGTATATTGTACATAGCATAATTGTGACTATATGATCTCAATAGCAGGCCTAATGTACAGACTGAAGAACTCACGCAACGGACCACACACGCGCACACCATTTGGATACTTGACTAACTCAAAACTATTAGTTAATCATTTTGTGACATGCCCAGAGGGCCATGTTGTCCCCTTTGCTTTAACCAAAGAGAGGGAAGAAAGCGCGAGAGAGAGCAAATGAGTACACTCTCTCCCTGAAAGCTACTCAGCGCTGGCGTGACAGACAGAAAGAACAAACGCAGGGAGGAAGAGAAGGGGGTGGGGGAAGACGTCAGGGACTGAGTGAAAGAACAGAAAAGGGAATGCGGGGCTGGCTGAGGCCGGAGAGTATGGTGCTGAGAGAGGAGACAACGAGTGTGAAAGCAGAGTGTGGTCATTATATCTGCCCTTCAGTGCCCCCCCTCCATCATTCCTCCCAACCTCTTTCTCTCTTCTCCTCTTCCTCCCCTCTCTCTCTCCATCTTGCAAGGAGAGAGTTTGAGGGTAATACGCGGTGACAGTGTGAGACGATGAAGAATAATTCCTGTATTCAGAGCCGCCACTGCTGGCCCCTCCCCCTCTCTTCATCCTCCTCATCCTCATCCTCTCTCTTAGCTCCACTGACAAGTCAGGCCTGGATATCATTGTATCATTTATCCCAGCCTCGCCTCTATCGCTCGGCCTCATTTGCCCAGAGGGAAGTGTGAAAAGTGTGCGTGTGCGTGTCTACATGTGTGAGGCTCTCAGTGTGAATGTACTTGTGTGTATGTGTGTCCCTGCGTGTTAGTGTCACGGCGCACTTGTGTCGGCGTTGTGTGTGCGGCGCTCGAGCTGACTGCAAATGGGCTTTTGTGGACTTTTTTGGAGACTGCACTTAACAGCTCGCTCAAGGGAAACACACACACGGACGAGGGGCTGTAAGGGTTCACAGAAAAGGAGGGCAAGTGAGGGGAAGAATTATAGCAGGAAAGAAAAAGAGGGAGATGGTGAGAGTGGTGGGAAGCGCTTTTTAAAACCATGTTCCCGCATCTGTTTTGGCTCGGTCAGACAACAAGAGAGCCGGGGATACACTTTGTACAGAGCATCAGAAATGCAGTTGTGGCTGAGGGCGATCCACTTCACCCAATCTGCTACACCACCGGCAGCACGCAGTGAAAACACTTGTCGCTGCCGTCTCTGTTGCTCTGCTGACCGGAGCAAATAACTCGCTGTGATCTGTGACCCGTCACTCAAACTGCACACGGGCCATTCTCTGCAAACTGCCACTCCAGCTGACACTTCCTCTGTGTGAGACTGGAGTGGTTTGGGGTTCAGACTTCAAGGTGTAAAGTTACAGAACACACACGATGATCTTGTCGTATGTTGTTAATTAACAATTGAAATAAAATTCTTAGATCACGTTACAACAACTGATCTTTTTACAATTAAGTACAAGTCCTTTGTCTTTTTTTTCTCAAATGACATTCTGTGCACTAGTGTGATGCTAACTTACGGACATTAAGCGTGAATAACAAGCATGATATTTGACCCCAGAGTAGTTGGTGAACATGAGTAAGTTATAATACATACTAAGACACACTAAGTTGGATAACCGACATTGAATACTCTTTACTTCTGAATGATCCTGTGGTTTCACTTTTGACATAGACTAGTGTTTTTTGGTGTACATTTCATGTAAATGTAAGGTAATATTGTATCTTGGTCAAGTAGTTTGTCAGAAATTGGAGTGCAATATAGTCCACTTCTGCTGGTACTCTCTGCAATTAGACAGGGTGTAAACATATGTTGAGGTCCATCCTTTAACATACCTCAGAAGAATCTACTAAATGTAAATAATTTATAAATCTTACTAGCTCTTGCAAAAAAGAACCCACATTTAAAATGGATGAAACAGTATTTTTACTATTATTGGGCATTAAGCCTCCTCCTCCATGATTATTGGCTGACCAATCATGGCAGAGCTGGCCAGCTAACCAATCAGAGCAGATTGGACTCTGGTTTCCGACGGAGGGTGAAAGTGGTGATGCAGCACAGGCAGTATGAGAAAAAGAAAGAGCTTTTTGCACATTAAAGCATGTAAATGTCACAAGTAGAGGGACACAATACAAATATGAACTCTGAAAATCAGTATATTAGAGCTGCTTTAACTTTTTAATCCAGCAATCTGTATCAAATTCATCATTACCAGAGACTGAATGCATTTGATTTGAAACCAGCAAACTAAGGCAAGTGTTTATATTCACACGCAAAGTCACACTTTGAACAGATAATGTGTTCTGGAGAGTGCGTTCACTCAGCCCACATGTATACACACATTCTGCTCACACCCTGTCATATTGACTCTCATGTATACACATAAAGTACACACACACACAATCTCTCCTAACATGACCCTGCATGTGGGTGTGTGTGTATCAATAAAATATGGTTACATGAATAAGTGATAAGATACATAATGGAGATGCAGCTGAGCTGAGCTGAGCCAGGCCAGCTTTCCAAAACACTGGAACTTCCTGTCAATACAATGTCCAACCAAAGACACACATACAAACCTGAAACCTTCCAATTACCCAATGACCGCTCTACCTCCGGAGCCCAGCCATATACACAGTCTGGTTTGATCCCTGGCACCTCCAGAGAGAGTGTCGAAGTGTCCTTGATCTAGACAGTGCCCCAATTCCAAACCCAACCATACACCCTTCAACTCCCTGACAGAGTAAAATATTTGTGTTGTGACACTCTCAGCTGCATGAGGCTCCTTCTCTTAGGTGTAGCTTGTTAAGACATTAGGCGCTTTCACACCAAGTACTTAGCCGGTACTTGTCCCCGGTACTGCCCTAGTAGATCGTGTTCTCACCGGAATAAGTCCCTGAGGGAGGATTAGGCAAATTAAGCCGCTGACGTCACTTCTTCTTCTTCTTCTTCTTCTTCTTCTTCTTCTTCTTCTTCTTCTACTTTGGGTTTACTGGCTGGGTCGCGTCTTCCGAGTAAATCGCCAGAAGCACCGACACCTCCTCATCATTCCACCGCTCCCATGTTTTCTTTTGTGTTGCCATAAGTTATGCCCCTTTCACACCAATGCGGTTCCAGAGCCGGTTCAGAGCTAGAGCCTGATAAGCACCTGTTCTTCCTGTTCACACCGCAGCAGAGCCAGCTATTTTCCCCGAAAACCGGTTCTTACCAAGATCGAAAAAATAGTTGGTCTAGAAGCAAGAACTGCATACGTCACGTTTACGTCGGAGGGGGGCGAGATTAACCTGAGCTAACAGTTCATGGCAATTACGGCAAATACAAGTTGTAACAAGCAGTATGAATGCGAGCAAAAATTGTGTTTTACGGGCCGTGGTTTGCAATTCGCCCAGCCAATCAGAAATTGTTAGTGTGGCCGACACACCCACAAACCATTTCCTCATCAGGAAAGTACCACCTCGCTAGCAGGGACTATCTGGGGGTGAAAGGTTTGCGAGTATACACAACTGTACACTAATATGCAAACTTCTACCATTTATTATATTAGATGCAGTTACATACAGTAGGATCTTAAGGAAAATAATAATATACAATGTAACTTTTAAGTTGTCAAAATCTGTATGTCATTATAAAATGTCCATTTTATCATCTTAGTTTAGATGTTTTCACGGAAGTATTTGTACACAGAATGTTCCATGAGGGACACTTAAACCATAAACCAGAGTTTTATAACTCCCACTTCTCTCTAGTTGGTTTGAAATGGCACTTAATTTGGCAGACCCTCCACACAAACACACAGACAGAGTGGAGGTAGGTAGGGAGAGGGTATTGATTGGAATTGGCGCCAAAGAACCTTAACTGCCCCTGATCAGCAGGTTAGCACCTAACTTCGCAGCCACTGTCATCAGTTTATAAGTGTTTGTGTGAATCATGGGCGTAGTCTCTATAACGTCATGGACAATATGTGAAGTTTGGCATTTCAAAATGCATGAGAGCTAACTTCACTGGTGTGAAGGGGTGGATATTGTCATGTGTTGTTAAGGGCCTTGAGTGGATGATATATGTAATCTTATCCGGCTGCACACCACATGTTCACTGTACAAAGCAAGATAGACAAAAAAGATTCCTTGCTGGAGTCGACTAGAAATGTCAGGGTCACATGTTGCGGCTTAATTACTAGACCATTAGGAAACCCATGTTGATGAACCCCATCCTAGAGTAGTGTTTGGCTTTGATATCATGGTTTTGCCTTCCAGAGTGAAGCAAGATGAGACATACATTAGCACGTTTTACAGGCTGTTACCTCTCTGAGGCTTTTGAATAGGATAATATCCTCTCCCTCATATCCTCTACTTTATGAAAGGAAGGTGGAGAGCATTGATTTCAAGTTAAAGCCCAACACTGGCAATCAAAGTGTATCAATCAAGTCAGACCTAGACTGAGTGAACCACAGGCAGATAATAAAAATGAAGCAATGTTATTATTTTCTGTGTTTTTATACAGATATGATAATAAGACATCATTGAGAATCTTTGAAGCCACATGTCCAAGATGAAAGCCGAGCCATGATTATGACACATTAAAACACTTAGAGCTGACATATGAAAAGCTTCATGTTGATGCTATACAGATATTGGTATCTCTCTTTTCCACTCCAGGTCACTTAAATGCAAACAAAAGCAATACAAGGATGTTTAATTTGGTAATTAGGAAATGAGCTGAAATCATCCCTAATGATGAGCACTATAATCTTTTGCCGCAGACTGACAGTAATTTGAGAGGAAGGTCCAGATAGCAAGAGCTTTCTACACATACATTGGCACTATTTCAAGACTCTAATTGGTTTGTGTATGTTGTGTTTTCCTATTGAGAGGTAATACAAGTTTTGAAAAACAGAAATTACAGAAATTAGCATTTGGATTGGTCTATGAAGTGGATTATATTTGGAAATGTAGAATGATTATTTTCATTAGGTCATTAACCCAATTATGGATACACGTCAAAGCCTTCTAGTTTTAAGCTATCAAGGCATACATATCTGCTATAGATATAATCATTTATCTAAGCTCTCATTGTAGTGTGAGCGGAAATAAATCTCATATATATTAGTAAAAGTAAAGGAATATATGTATCAAATGTAATTTCAATGATATAGTGAAATTACCCTTCATAGCTTTCATTATCCTAACTATGCATAATATCTCATTACAATTTGGACACTTGCATTTATGCAGGTTGAATTATTGTGCACCTAAATGTAGATATACTCATATATAAGTAACTACAAGACAACATCACACAATTACAAATGATATATGCTCGAAAAATAAGTATATAACATTTGAACATCCGTTTCGAATTAGGTTTACAGGGGGTCCTGGCTGTTAATTAGGAATGGGACCCCTCACTTCCTCCCTCACTAATCCAGAATCTGTAACGGCACAGATCAGAATTGGTCTTTTAATATCTCTAAGGAACCACTCACAGCAAATAAAACTTAGAAGCATTTGGTGGGTTGGTCAGTTTTGAAATCAATCAGTGTTTCTTTGGCTGATTGGCTGTGCATCAGGTTATTCTCACCTTCTGTTGTTTTCTAATGTAAACATTCGGACCTCTGCTATCTTGAACCGAATCTAAACTATTCAAAGAAATGATGTGTGCTTCACATGACACCAGTTAAAGGGAATCAAAGATCAAACCCCCTCTATACATGCCATGAACTTTGTCCCTTTGACCCTCTGCTGACTGCTTCCCTGATAGTGTGTCTGTGTGTATACAGTATGTGTTGGTGTGTCTCTCAGGGTTAACCTGTACACAAGTACCTATGGCACATTGGTGTTGTGCCTAATGGAGCCTTGTTTTTCCTCTTACCAGCTCTGTAGTTTTACACAAATTTGCTTTCATTTGCCGTTGTTCCAATTTCACACATGCTCTGAGAAAAGCATCGCAGAGAGCCTGATATGTAGGTGTTTGTGAGTATATGTGCGGGTTTGATTTCAGTATGACTACTTTGCGTGAAAAGAATCATGCAATATTTGGTAGGTACATCAACATCATGGTTAGGGTCAGAAAGCCTCCTGGCCTTCAGTTTAACACACCATTGAAATTGTACCATTTGAGGTTTTTAGCTGATGAAGTCCAGTTCAGAAGCTGGGATGTGAAATTGGGGAAGAAACACTAAAGTGTATTGACTCAGAAAAATAGGACAGTAGCGTTACCTGCATTAAGACAATTGCTGTCTCAAAAATAGCACACTTTTGTACTTCTGTACATTTGCCGGAAGCCCCGATTATGGCTGCTCTGTTAAACACAGCACTACAAATACAGTTACACATTTGAGGTTTTTTGTCAATTTTTAGGAATGTACAACTTGACCGGTGTCAATAATAGGCCAAAAATAATTGTATAGGGTTCATTGAAAAGCCTACAATGATTTGGTGCGTTGAACATCTTGGCTAACATCAACAACATCACTCTTGGTTAGGGCACAGCCATTAGAGACAACACTACCCAGTCAAAATGCATGCACTTCATTCACAGTGCACAATGTGTTGTAACATTTGATGGTATTCCAAGGCTTCATGTATCAATTCATTAAGGTGACACAACATCATACATTCACACAGATTACCGCTGTTTATTTCCTGTTTAATACTTTACTCCTTTCATTATTGGTCCAACATCACAATTAATCTTTAACATAAAGAGAGATCATTGTTCCAGCAGTTTTGGACGATAACTTTTACAAAAAGCATGAATATATGGCATATAACTGGATAAGGATAAGGATTATAAGTTTGGTTGCCAAGACAGAAACAAAAAAATATATACACAAGGAGGGAAGAAATAGGCAAAGTGTCTTACATTAAGAATAACACTTTATTTTCAGTCAAAGCACATCTAAAGGTAGGTTTCCATATTTATCTCTAAACCATGTGTTCAAAGTGTGACGAACTTTTCCCCTCTCTTTCTCACACACACACAAATATACACACACACTGTTGAGCAGCAGCTTTATCTTGCCCCCACCTTGGCGTAGTTGTAGGGTGGGTCAGCTACATGATGTGATGATGAGCGACAGTTTCCTGACACTATACTGTCCATCAGTTTCCTCAGCGGACACTTACACCAGCAGCCTCTTTCAGCTGAGACCAGCCCTCCTGTCCAAAACCATTGACAGGGGTCTCCTAAGATGCTTGTCAAAGGACATCAAACCATATGTGTGTGAGTGTGCATATGTATTTGTGTGCTTGTGTGTTCAATAGTCTTCAGTGTGATTTGTTTTCCACCATAGGCAGTTTGCTCGTAAAGTGCATACACATGTAAAACTTCTTGAATGTGCTTACAGTCTTTTTTTAAGTGTGTGTGAGCCTCAAGCTCTTTTTTGATACATAAAGAAATGAGCTTGAGTTTCCGCTAACCCCGCCTTGCATCAGCTGAGATACGGAGGTAGCTTCTTCTTGGAAATCCAACATAGAAAGTCTTACTACTTACTAGTACTTCATTGTTTCTTGGCATTCTCTTTCCAAGTCTCTTTGCTCTACTGGAGGGAAAAATAACAAAAGATGTTCCGTCATTTGGTATTTCAATTATGATGATTACAATATGCCTGTCGCGATAATCGATAAATTGACTTATCGTACGATAAATAAAACTGGACTCGATAACTTTTCTGAGCTCGATAAATTGCCGTTTACATGCGTGTTTGTTTACATAAGGATGTGACCAGCATTTTAGCTAGGAGCGCTGTGGCTGCCAGAGGAGCTGTGGCTGCCGGCCATGCGTGCTGCGAGGGGCGGGGCTGACACACAGCCAGGTCAGGACACTGTGTGCACGTACAGCAGCGTAGCAGCCAAATTAATAATATAGCGACAAGCGGGAGACAACCTGTGACTTACTCGCGGGGAATTTAAAGTGAAATGGAATTGGTTACAAAACATACACATCTCGATTCTCCGGTGTGGCAGTATTTTGGATTCAAGCCAAATCAACGAGGCCAACCTACGGACTTGAATGAGCCGGGCGGTGTGTCGCATTTGTTTAAAAAAGGTAGCGACAAAAGCAGGCAATACCACGCATTTTAAACTACACCTAAAACACAACCACTCCATTCCGTTTTCCCAGCTGGTAGCAAACACGGCAGCTGGAGATGGAGAGCCCCCACCTTCCCGACAGTTTACAATCAAAGATGCATTTGCCCGACAATGCAAACATGTATGTTGGTGTTCCTTGCTCGAAAACTTCGAAAAACAGATTTGGATATGGCCTGTTGAGGCATCTGGGTCTTTGTATGGACAGTGGACAGTGTACATTTGACTGTTGTTTTAAGGAGATTTTTTTTGCTTGTGAGACAATGTGTGCTCATATTGATTTATTTATATATATATTTATCTATCTATCTATATAGAGATGGATAGATAGATGGATTGAGAGCTCTGTTTCCAGCCTGAGTCTATTTAATTTATTGTT
>NW_011358531.1:0-13028 GCF_000735185.1 Notothenia coriiceps | reverse complement strand
GTCTTTGATGTTAATATTCCATTGAAATATGTCAGAGTACAATATATATAACACACATAGCATAAGCATTATGTCCACCATATGGTGATAAGAGTAAAAAACTTGAAAAATATTCCTCTAAAGTAATTGAAGAAAGATCAAAATAGCAGAATAACTTGCCTGATTAAAGCGCGATAACTATGGGAACAGACATGACGAATATTACACAAACGACAGACAGCCCCTAACTTAACATAAAGGCGGTATAAACATACATACGAGTTACCTGGCATATCCAGCCAGAGTGCAAATATCACCATTAGAGGTTCACTCTACCAACTGAGATAGACTCGCTCAAAAGCAAATGTCACGTTGGTGATCAGGTGGGCAACCCTGACAGTCTACTGTCTTGTAATTTTGTGATATCGTCAACAGGGCCGAATCTGTTGGTTGAAGAAGAAGCCCAGGGATCTGTATTGAAGTCATCAGGCGCCTTCTCACTTGCTCTTAGTTCAATTCCTCGCACAACTCAGTCTCCCCGCACGGCTGCCGCAAGTGGAGGTATTGGTACTGCCGGAACAATCGAGTCAGTACCATACAAATGGCCTTATTTTTTATCGAGGCAGCGAAGATGCGAATAATGACGAGGCTACTAATTCAGAAAACACAGAAATCCTCCGATGAGATCCTCAGACACTCGGACAGCCCCTTCCTATGGCCGCTATCTCACTTCGTAAAATAGATTCCTTGCGTCCCGTCACTGCGTAGTTTCCTGCGACTAGTCCCTCCCACCAGGAAGCATGGAGAACGACAAGGAAACCATCAGAAGCAGGGAAATGAAGTTTTAAGAGCAAATGGGACGTCCTTTCCTGCCGGGAGCGTCACGTGAAGCGACGTCCGTTTGAGATGACGCTGCGACAGACTGATCATCTGACGCAGCCAGCTCTGTCCCCCGTTGTTGTTCCACACACACCCCACCTCGTCGTAGTACACATTACTGACACAAACATGTTGCCATCATCTGTTGTAGACCCAAATAAAGTAAAATAAAATAAGAACTCATTATCCAAAAAGATAAACGCGCATTCTGTGAAAAAGTATAAACGAACAATAGTTTTGATTTAATAGTGCACCTCTCGCTGCAATATTACAGTCAACTATGGTGCGTTTAACATTTTAAGAATGGCGTTTATCTTTTTTGAGAATGAGTTCTTACTTTATTTTATTTATTTGGGTCTACAACAGATGATGCAAATGTTTGTGTCATTAAATATGTACTAACAGAGGCGGGGGTGTGTGTGGAAACAACGGGGACAGAGCTGCTGTCAGACGATCAGCTGTGCGGCGTCATCACAAACGGACGTCGCTTCACGTGACGCTCCGGAGGAAAGGACGTCCCATTGCTCTTAAAACTCATTTCCCTGCTTCTCATGGTTTCCTTGCATCTCTCCATGCTTCCCTGGTGGGAGGGACTAGTCGCAGTGAAACGACGCAAGTGAAGGACGCAAGGAATCCATTTAACCGAAGTGAGAAGGGCCCACAGTAAGGGGGCTGGGCGAGTGTCTGAGGATTTCATGGAGGATGGTCTGGTGGTTCCTCGATTATAGCTCCTCCATTATCGCTCCTCGCTCCTCCGACAAAAATAAGGCCATTGGGACGCTAGTCTGGTGGTTCCTCGATTATAGCTCCTCCATTATCGCTCCTCGCTCCTCCGACAAAAATAAGGCCATTGGGACGCTACTCAAGATGGCGCAGACAAATCAACTTCCGGTGAGACCGAGACCGAGGAGCGAGGAATTGAAAAATAAGAGAAGTGAGAAGGGCCCATAGACTTCAATACAATTGGGCTTCTTCTTGCAACCACAGGATTCGCCCCCTGTTGGATATCCAAAAAATTACAATACATAAAACTGGAGGTTGCAGCCTGATCAAAACGAATTGTTCCTTTGAGCAGTCTATCTACTTGAAGAGTCAGAAGCCCCCGAAGGATACACTGGCTGTTGTCTGTGCAAAATAAGGCCACATATGGAGGAGCCTTGTTGAAATGCAGATCTCAAAGGAAGCGGCCCCTGAAATGAGAAACAGCCAGTGTGTCTGAGTGTGTGTGCTTGCACGGCAGCATGTGCGCATGAGTACTTTATATGCGAGTCCCTCAGAGTTTATCTGTTTGAGTATGCACTTGCGGTATCTGTGTTACCGTATAAGGGTACTTCTCTGTGGCTCCCAGCTTGCCTTGGGCCATCCTGTGGTGTTTAAATCTGTGTATCATCTGTCATTTAGCCTTCTCTCCCTGTGGCTCTCAGAAGCTACTGCCTATGCAGTGCTTGCGGCCCAACACTGCTTCCAGTACAATAACACAGGCAAGCTAACAGGATCACATAACGTAGCGTGACTATTGCCAACACCAAGAGTGGAATTTGCTTTGTTGTTCAGCCTTCCTGTATCTGCGCCTCAAAATGTTCCGATTTCCACCCGCCTGTCTCTGTGTCGAGTTTTAATCGCTCTTCTTTTCTCCCTCTGCCTGTGTCTGTTACTTTAAAGGGTCTGTGTGAAATAACCCTATTGAGTAGCCAAAGCTATCCAACTTTTTTCTATAAGTCATTGCTTTGCGTATTTCCTTTGACACCTCTAAGAGGTGCCATGGGTACGCTCTTTTTAAAGGGATAATTGTCAAGTGCCATATCAATGGAGCAGTTTAGACAAATAAGATGCATCTTGGCACTGTCTTCTTGTGTAGAAAATAAAAGTAATAGGCGTAACAGGGCTGTATAAAAATTATTATAATGATGCCTGAAATGAAGTTACTGATGATGGATATTGTTAGCAAAGCACCTGTAATGTGTCACTCACACTCACATTACAGCAGTACTTGTTAACATAGCATGATGAAATAAATTAGGAGCTTTTTAAGTGCCAAGTGCATTCATACGACTTTTCTCCAGAGAAAATGTTTTGTTTCAATAAGTTCATGACTCATCCATCTGCTCTTCTCACCTTCATATCTATCTTAAGCCGTTCTGCAGTAATGATCTAACTTTTCCAACTACTACCTTACTTACTTTCTCAGCCAGGTTGTTGAAGAATCCCCATTTTCCTTCCAGGGAGTGATAGCTGAACTGCTCCATTTCCGTTAGAGGATAGGTGATGAGTTGCAAAAGGCACAGCATAGAAATAATGCTCTCTCTTTGTCTCTCCCTTCGCTGCGGTGGCTGCTGGGGTTTAGTTTCTGTAGAGTTTCAGGGAACAGGAGGCTGGCAGAGCAGACAATCATGCCCACGTCGTCACCCCCAAGGCCCCATTCTTCATCTCAATAAGCCCCCGTCTTCCCCTAGCAGTCAGAAATAGCATTTGGGATTTGTGCAGGTGTTCGTATGCGTGCCAGTGCCTTTATGGGTTTGTTTGTTTACTTACGAAACAACAAAGATTGCAAGGATTTGGGCCAGAGTGAGAGGCCGTGTTCCACACTGTCAGATGGACTGCAGAGAAAACTGAAAAGGGAAAAGGCAATGCTGTTAAAGTAAAACACAAATAACAAGTAGAAGAAGAAAAGGAACAAGAACTGCTTCGTAGTGAAAGAGAGACACAAAGAGAAAAGGAAGATGTAGAATCCAAGTTCTTTTCAGAATCAGAATCAGGTTTATTACCGGGTCGGTTGACACGTGCATACATAAAAAGCAAAACAAAAATTTAAAAACGTTAAAAATAATAAAAAATATAGTAAAATAAAATATGGCAGTATTTACAATATGTGCAGTAATAATTCATCATTATTTATTGAATTGGTTTATCCACACATATACTTTTTTCAAAACACATACTTATTTGTTTACATGCAGTATAAAAAAACAAACAAAGATATTACAAATCATTTGCCTTAAATCTAATATTAATTTAAATTTTTTCTTTTTATAAATACAAATAAAAAGCCTTCATGGCTCCGTATTATACTACATTAATGCCATTACCGCTGGTTTGAAATCACCATCATCATCTTGTTGAATAGTTACCCATATTGCCAAACTAATAACCCACAGTGACTGAAATAGGATTAAATGACTAATGCAGAACATCAAATGTAAAAATAATAATTATATTTATTAAATTAAAGTAGAAAACTCAAACATAGCTTAAGAACAACTTCTTATGGTACCATATAAAAATTGCAGATGAACATTAAATATCCAAAATTCACATTATCAACACTAACGTTGATGATATATCCAGCAGTTTGGCTATATACTACATTTCACCCTAGTCTTGTTCTGCCTCTGTTTCCCCAACTTCTGCCTCATGTACTCTCAGGTATAAACCTCTGAATTCATGAGGCTTTGTTAGTGCGGGCGTCACATACAGAAGTTGCCATAGAGTGAAAGTATAATGAGAATTCAGTGGAAGAAGGAAACCAACCTGCAGCATTAGTTTGTGTGCATGCCTTGTTAAGGAATCTGCTTTATTCTGCTCCCAAACCCCTGCACTGAGGTGTTTTATGAGTATTTCTGTTTTTCTTCACCGCTAAGTCCAATTAATGTGTGCGCTGTTTCTTTCTCTCACTTCCTGAAATGATTTCTGTTTACTGCCAGCAATCATTAAGGTCATGACAGTCCATCACCTTTGCTTACCTCTGTACTCCATCTCCAAAAACACTCTTCTCCTGGTGTATTAGGATGAACATTCCTATCATTTTACTGCACAGTGCGTGTGTGTATTTAAGTGTGTGTCTCAGTATACTGCATTCCCAACATGGCCTCTGTCACTGCTATGAAATTGCTGTAAAATTGGGAGGTTTGAACCTGGGGGGGGAGGGGTCATGACGAAATCATGCCCTTGGCCAGCACTGCTTGTAGTATAATAATTTTCTTGAAGGAAAATGTTTTAGTTTTGTCCAGCAGCTTATGGATCCCATGATAAACGGATGATCTCAACTAATCAGATGTTTGGTTTATTTTGAATGAAGGTTCATTATATCACTTATTAACCCTGGATTATTCATGGTTAACCCACAGCCAATTCTTTTTAATTTACTCTACCTTCACCACCCTTTACAGTCTCAGACACTCACTAATAGTTTGTAGTTTCAACAGTGTTTAAAAGCCCCATTGTAAAATCAATAATATATGGAGGTAACAATAGAAAACTGTTGCTGATCTGACTTGTTCATGCATTTTTTCTCTATTAAACAATGCAGAATCTAACTCTACACATCATTATGTCATGCCGTAAGACCTGTTGAATACAATATAGAATCATAAATAAAGTGTAGGAGACATTTTTTTTTTTGTCCAGCTGCTAATGAGTCTCAATGGCAAACTGATTAATCTTAACTAATCTGAAATGTTGTGTTACCTCTAATGGAGGTTCATCCAACTGCTTATTAATTCTGCATGATTCATGGATAACCCACAGCTAATTATTTTTAATCAACCCCGCCTTCATTCTGCTTTACCACCAGTTCTTACAGACTCTGCGATATCAATAGTACATGGGTGTTATTATAGAAAATGCAGCTACATATATTGTGTTATATACAGTACAGTATACAATGCAGAATATAGTTTCACACAGATTGCCATTAAACATGTTGAATACACTACAGAAGTCAAACAAAAAAAACAAAAAATGGAATGTGTAGGTGTAGAAGACTTTCTGCTTTGCCCCGAAGCTAATGGTTCTCAATGGTAATCTCATTAATCTTAACTAATCTGAATTGTTTACCTCTGATGAAGCTTCATGATATAACTCTGGATGATTCATGGATAACCCACAGCTAATTATTTTTAATCAACCCCACCTTCATTACCCATTACCTGCAGCTTTTACAGACTCCCACACTCTGTCGATAGTGGTTGGGACTGCCAATAGTGTTTAACTCTATCACTGTCAGCTGTATGCCCCAGTGTGGGAATCACGGCGGTATTAATTTGGTTGTGTCTACGCATGTACGCCTTGATTAAAATACATCAGAGGGTGATATTGCGCTGACAAGTTGCCTCCGTACCCTGAGGAGACCTCTAACGCTCATCAGCCGTGATCTTATCTTCGAACGGTATTCCCGGAATGACCTCCAGGAATTATGACAGGCGCTCGGCCGTCTGGGAACGTCTTCGCTTCGGGACAACTCCCCATTAGCAGCCATGTGATCATGTTCCAACAAGCGATGGTTCCTGAACCCTCATCTTGTATTTTCCTCGAGCGTTCGCAGAATTACATTTTCATTTTGCTAAAGGCACCTTGATGCATCGCTGTAATCCACCGAGTGGCTGAAGTGCATCGCGCCAAGGCTGAAGCTAAATGGCTAATACCATAAAAAACAGATTGGAGAGTGAATGGAGGCGATCATTACACTGAGGTTCAGCATATGGGCACAGGGACATCACTGTGTGTCATGCATGTCTTTTTATAATACCTAGCAGCAGTTACAGTGAACACTGCAGTTATTCTCCTATCATCGGGTTATTTATTGGATTAAATAAGTCAAAAAAGGAAACTGTAAGAATGCACTTTTGGTTTAAAGCATCCTTTGGTCGTTTGAAGCAAGATGCCGAGTACATTCCATCATCTGTTACATCTCAAATATGTTGTATACGTGGTTGTATCATGACATACAAGGCTAGTAAATCAATTGAAAGAGCAGATTTTACTTTCTTTAAATGAACCAAGTGAACAGATGACAATTAAGACACCTCAATGTTTTGAGTCAGATGTTGTGTGTATATTGTTATTTAGGATGAAGTTTTGGTCTACAGTATATGCTGAAGCAGGGATGCAGAGCACATGTGTCAAACTCAAGGCCCGGGGGTCAAATCAGGCCCGTGGTGGATTTAATTTCGGCCCGCAGGATAATGTTTGATTACTGTTAGATCTGGCCCGCCGGTATATTGCACGCACACCTTCACTCCATCCTGAGGGTCTCCTCAGCTCAGAGCCTGAGCCCAAACATTGATGACCTTGCACCCAAGATGAGATGCCAAGTATCTGAACTAGCATCACAGAGCAGCACACTGAGTTTAATGGATGTTTCCTTCTGCACTTTTTCTCTCACGACAACAGGGCATGTTTGGTTTGTTCTTTGAGGGAAATAGTTTTTTTGAAGCTGTTGTTGGCCTGTGGAAAAATGTAAGAAATTAATGCAACTCATTATTTAATGTTTAATGTTGTTTTTATAGGCAATCATTTAAGCTTTGTTATTCCAGGTTTAATATGTGCAATAAGTTATTTTCAATAAGTTCTGCAATAAACATTGAACCAGTCCGGCCCTCGACTAGTACCCATTTTTTAATGTTGGCCCACTGTGTATTTGAGTTTGACAGCCCTGCCCTAGAGCCTAAAAAGTACTCGGACACAAAGTAGGAAAACAACATGGTGAGGAGCCGAAAGCTTTCTCATTAAAATGTGGTGTGTAATGGTACCAAAACACAGGGAAAGAGCAAGAGAAGGAAACTAGAAGCAACTGCATTTTGAAAACAAGTCAGAGTGGTAAATTAGAAACATACATGGGTGTGTAATTTGACATAAGCTGTCAGGCAGTAATAATTGCATACACACTAAAGTCAGTCCAAATACGTTTACCCTTTATCAGGCATCACACACTGACAGCTTTTTGACATGTTTTGATTTTGTTCCTACTCGTTGTTTAATCTCAAGAATGTGTTTGAGTTGCCAAGGCTTGTTCCTGTTAAGATGTTACTGCATTTGCATGAACCCATTCCTGCACACGCCTCCCTTATATGTCAATCCTTGCCGATTCTTATAATGTATCTCAGTACTAGGTGACGTGTGTTTGCTCTGTCAGTCATCACGGCGTTTGACTGACAGCTGTTTGTGGAGTCGTGACTCGTGCTCCCTGGAGTTGACATGTGTGACCTCGTGTTGGTAAAACCCCCTCCAGCTGTAAACTTAACACACTAACAGAAATAGATGATGTCTTGAAAGCGTTTCTAACTCAAAGACAGTGCTTTGCCAACGACTACGCTGCAGCTATTGTGCATACGACAATGAAGCCTTTGAATCTTACATTATTGAAGAGACGATGAGGTGCAGAGATATGGAGAGAGGCTTTGAAAGATGATTACGTTGTGGACTTGCAACATGCTGTGTCCTTTTTATTTCATGTTAACATTAATCTGCGATTTGCACAGTCATGCCTATAGGACATCATTTGGGGAACATGCATGTACACGTGTGAGCCTGTATACTGTATGTGAAAATGTCCCTGAGGGAAGGTCAGGGACATTAGTGCGATCTGTAAACCAGTCTTGTTCATGTTATTAACCGTCTTCCTGATTGCATCTTGCCCAAGGGGTCTGCTGCCTCCATTAGCCAGGTCAGAGCGTGATTACACCCGGATAGATTAGCGCTCTATTTCCTTCACTTACAAACCACTGTGGGGGAGTTAGACCTTAGATGTAGATATGCTAAGGTGAATGCATATACTAACTTCACTGTGGAGAGAGAAAACCCACAGAACGTCAAAGGATTAGGCCTAACGTTTTTTTCCTTTGTGATAAAACTCAATCTCTGCCTGTGAAATTGGCAGCCTTGCCCTGAGGCAAAGAGTATAAAGGTTATTCAACGGGTGTTTAAAGGTTAAAGCATCTGTTTTTGTTTTGAAAAGTAGTTATCAGAGAATAATTGTTGTGCAGCGGCTTTCAAATTGAAACACAAATGGAAGCATCTCCCGATAACGCCAGCCACCTGTCTGCTTTTTAAATGAGTTACACACAAAGTAAAGGCAGAAAAGCCTGATTGTTTCTTTAAAAGGATGATATATTAGTAAAGTATGGAGGACTGCCCTGTGGCGTGTTCTCATACAACAGCTGCCCAACATGCCCCTTGTTAAAAAAGAACAAATCTGCCACTGGTGATTGTCTCTATTGGCTAAAATGTTGAAGTTTTGATTTATAGGTACTGTCAGGTCCCTACATGCTGCGCGCCATCGGGGGATTTCCCAGCTTGAAATTTAGATGGACCGATTCATGTGACATTTCTAAACCCAATTTTCAATTATGGCCGAGGCGTCCCGTGCAGCTGCCTACAGTGAGCCCTGATAACTGTCTGACAGCCAAATGATGAAGGCCTGTCTCCAAATGATTGAAGAGTATTCATCATTTGCTCTTCTCTGCACCGAGACGGCGCCGTCAAACTCGGACTCAATCATTCTGGCCCTCGTTAACTGGCATAGCACCACACACACACACACACACACACACACACACACACACACACACACACACACACACACACACACACACACACACACACACACACACACACACACACTCGAAGCACTCAATGCATTACTGCTACAATACTTTCCGGTGATTTCAAAATGAATATAATCTAGTAATAGGCACACGCTCGGTTATGCTCTAATGGGCTTTACATTTACAGACTAATATAGACCCTATTTATACTTTAGACTACCAGCCTCCTGCATTACAAGCAGTACTGAGCAGTATGTCTTTCCTTACATTAACAAAAATAACTTTAATGGTTTGTAGTTAGCACACAAGAGAGCATGCTAATCATTATCATAAACTCAAATGCAGAATAATTTGTAAACACCACAATTATTGTATCATCCTATAAAGTTGAATCCCCTCACTAGAGAGCTGAACTTTTTGGATAGTTGCAACAATACCAACTTTTTGCTTTATTAAACTTGTATACACACAAACACAGCTGTATCATCCCTAGAAGTTGGTCCCAGGCGAGTCAGCAGAACACAAAAAGAGAAACTATAGCTCAGTTAAAACAGGAAAACACACATTACATTCAGACACATTTCCAAACGTTCCACTCCCAACTCATTCTTTGTCATATCCCTTATGAGTCCTCACACTCCTGCAGATCACTCACACGCTGCGTGAATTTGAGCCGTCAAACCAAAGCCCTCGCGCTGCCCTCAGCAAACAAAGCGCCCAAACAGGGAGATTGGACGGAGAGCTGAAAAGTTTCATAATTATTCAACACGGCACGTCATTAAGACTCAAATGAGCCTCCAGCAGCAGGTGCAGCTTCACCCGTCAGCCGTCCTCATTACTAATGTGGTCATCATGTTCCCCCGGACATTATGTGTCCACTTTCCGTTGCTCACCTGCCCATCATCCGCTGATAATGGGCAGGTGAGCAACACTGAGTGTGCTGTTAAAGTAAATTCCTGCACTAGTAAATAAATTGGCAATTTGTTGCAGAACTGTTTGTCTCAATTTGACATGACCTTTTAAAGAATACCCGCAAAAACAGAGATGCAATGCTGCTTTCAGTATATTGTATTAATTAAGCTGCCTCTAAGAGACCCTGAGTGCTATACAGGACTGTCTCAGAAAATTAGAATATTGTGATAAAGTTCTTTATTTTCTGTAATGCAATTTAAAAAAACAAAAATGTCATACANAAGTGAGCGGTAATATTTTACTGCATCACACACAGGGTTGGGTATCGTTTGGATTTTAACGATTCTGGTTCTGCTTTTCGATTCCAGTTATTTTCGGTTCTCGAGAACCGAAAATAACTGGAATCGAAAAGCAGAACCAGAATCGTTAAAATCCAAACGATACCCAACCCTGTGTGTGATGCAGTAAAATATTACCGCTCACTTACGTTAGCGGTGTCGTAAAAACCGTGGGAAAATGTAAAATACGATGGCGAAGAAGAAGATTCCAGTGGCCCCAATTTGTGTCCATTCTGGACAAGTGAAAAATGTATTCGGACAAGTAAATTGCCAAACTTACTTGTCCGTGGACAAATACTCTCTAAAAACTTTTTCTCACACTGGTCATACGTTTTACAACATTTTTACACATTTTACAATACAACATTATATTTTTCAAAGTTCCGGATGAAAACTTGGACTTTCAAATAAATTGTATTTTTTTGAATGATCAAAACTTATGACCCTGAAATAGCTCCATAGACGAGGTGATTAAGTGACTGAGGCTGTGAGTCAAAGCAAAGCAAAGGCAGTTGTTTATTATAGTGTGACAGTGAAGAACATTTACATTTTACATTTAAATCCCGCTCAAAACCAGGACGGCTTGGCGCATGCGCAATTCATTTACAGTCTCGATGCGGGAGGGTGTGGCTGTCTCCTCTCTGCTCTGACTGCAGCGGGAGGCAACTAGCGTCTGTGAGGGCAGCAGGGGCAGAGGAGCTCACGGCAGCACCCGCGGCTCGTTAACTGCTGAACAATTCGTGAGTCTCCAAACACCAGAAAAGTCCCTAATAATAGCATTACAAGTCGTTAGATTAGTCGTTAGTCGCTTTTGACAAAAATAGGTAGCCGGAGGTTTTGGAAAGCCGCCGAATTTAACGACAAAGTCGCCAAGTTGGCAACACCCCTCTGCTCTCCTCCTGCACTCTTTGGCAATTATTTCGCTGTGTGTAAAATGCTGCGTTCAAGTCCTCCTCGTAAACAATAGCAATCGAGGAATGAACATAGCCAGTGAAAACTGCAGAATGCAACTTTTGAAGACGTCCACTTGATTTGTCTTACCCAGACTGCTGAAGCCTCATAGTTTATTCAAATGAACTGTGGAATAACCTTATACACAAAACAACACGTTGTATTTTTTCCCTCCTCACTTCCATTGAATGCAAACCATGAAGGGTTAATTTGTGATGTTTACAGGACAGGAGGAATGGTTACAGCTAGGAAAACCTGTTACACTGTTTATGGCACCTGCCTTTTGTTTTAAGAAAACTACCCTTTGACCCAGTTTTACCCCGTTGATAATCCAGGCTTGTAATAGTTTGCTTCGTAGTGTTTTATTAATTCATGTGCACGCAGTGGAAATACTACCAAAATCGGCATTTCCTGAAGGCAGCACAAGGATCCCACATTTTCAGACAGTCATCTTATTGGCTAGTGTCACATGTTTGTTTGGTAAACGGCTGTCATTGGTTAATATCGATTTCGATCTGGACTGATTGGCTTCACTGTGGGCCTTTCTCACTTCTCTTATTTTTCATTTCCTCGCTCCTCGGTCTCGGTCTCACCGGAAGTTGATTTGTCTGCGCCATCTTGAGTAGCGCCTTATTTTTGTCGGAGGAGCGATAATGGAGGAGCTATAATCGAGGAACCACCAGACCATCCTCCGATGAAATCCTCAGAGACTCGCCCCGCCCCCTTACTGTGTATCGCTCACTGATTGGACGATGCAGTGCATGCACTGATGTGATGCTTCTTGACATGAGAGCAGTTTCCAGCGGAGTGAAGAAAATACATGAACCTCACGGGAGTCACTCCTCAGTTTATACCGTCTTTTGTGTCAATTCATGTATCATTTAGTTACAAATATGTGATATATCTGAACAACAAAGTGGTCAAAAATCATTTTATTCATTTTTTGGAAACATTTTCATGATCGCTTTTTTCGTTTTACATTTTCATTTATTATCATTTCCATTCAGTCAGTCATTAAGTGCTATTTCAAATGTTAATTTGCTACATATCCAAACAAACAAACAAAGTTTGCAATCCAATTAATGTTAATCTAACTGGGTTTTGATAGATAACACATCTCTTTTTCTTCTCTCAATTATTTTATTTATTTTGTGCACTCAATATCAATCAAACTATTGTTCGTTTATACATTTTAAGAATGGCGTTTATCTTTTTTGAGAATTAGTTCTTATTTTATTTTTATTTATTTGGGTTACAACAGATGATACAAATGTTTGTGTCAGTAAATGTGTACTAACAGAGGCGGGGGTGTGTGTGGAAATAACGGGGACAGAGCTGGCTGCTGTCAGACGATCAGCTGTGCAGCGTCATCACAAACGGACGTCGCTTCACGACGCTCCGGAGGAAAGGACGTCCCATTGCTCTTAAAACTCATTTCCCTGCTTCTCGTGGTTTCCTTGCGTCCCTCCATGCTTCCCTGGTGGGAGGGACTAGTCACAGGGAAACGACGCAAGTGAGGGACGCAAGGAATCCATTTAACCGAAGTGAGAAAGGCTCCCAGTCTCTTGAGTTACCATGTCCATTGGGGGAGTTTACTTCCTGGTTCAGCAAAGGGCGTGGCCTAGCGCTGAGGACTCATAAATACTGC
>NW_011358530.1:0-8506 GCF_000735185.1 Notothenia coriiceps | reverse complement strand
CTGTTCGGCCGACACCGGGTCCTGACCGGCCTCCGGAGCTGTCTGGTGTTCGCCCTCGAGCCTGGCCCCCTGAGTGCCGCGGTCTTCGCCCTCGGGCCCGGCCCCCTGTCTCTTCCTGCTGGGGCCTTCGCCCCACCCTGGACTCTGCCTTGCCCCCGGACCGTCCGCCCGAGACCCCCCCCCTTGGACTCTGCCTTGCCCCCGGGCCGTCCGCCCGAGTCCCCCTTCTCGGCTTCTGCCTTGCCCCCGGGCCGTCCGCCCGAGATCCCTTCCGGGCCCTCCACTGTGCTCCTGTACTGTCAGCCCAAAACGCGTCTTCCAGACCCCCCCCACCCACACTGCTGGCCCTAGTTTTTCTCTGTTCAATCTGCATTTGGGTCCTGCCTGTTTCACTAACCCTAACATATCAGGCAAAATGCATTTGTATTTTGTATATTTATAAATAATATTCAGGTTAAGATGTGATGTAATGGTGCTGGTTGAGTGCCAGGGTGAAAGGCAGCTGCTGGAAACTGCTGCATCTGAAAAACTGCTTTTTGTTATGATCCATTACAAATTTGGAAATAAACCCTGCTTGACTGACATTACTGATCCCTCCATCACACATTACACCTCAATATAATCAGCTTTCACTCTTTTTTTTAAAGGTTTTCCACCCAAAAAACTTAAAAATATTGCAAAGGAAACAGCTACATGACAGGTGTCCATTTGTAATTGACTTCTGGAGTAATGAAAAGCTCTAAACTCAATAGGTACATCCACAACAGAGCCCTGGCATGAATGGTGCTTTGTTGGATGAAAAATACAGGTAGGACTCAATAATACACTGCAAACAGTCCAATACAAAATGTGTTTGTTTTAGAGCATATTATCCACAAAAGCTTTACAATAGCAGTAATAATAAAAACTGACAAAGCACAGAAACAGTGGGAACCTGAGCAAATATATAGCTCATAGTAAGAAAGAAAAAGAGTCGTACAGGACCGGTTGGACATCATTGCGTCTGCAGGTCTCACAATAACTGCTGTCCAGCTAAAAATTGTGTATGAATAAACGTACCCTTCAGTTCAGTGAAGGGTACGTTTGCTCCTATTTGCATCAATTTGTTTGAAAGCACCACCCTGGTGCTTACAAACAAATTGATGCAAACAAACTCTAACCGGCTTGTGTGGATGTGAGACAGTATCATAAATGCAGTTTCTACATTTTAATTTTACATATTATGATGGTATTGAGTTTCTAACTTCATTTTCAGGGTGATGTTAATGTTGAAATGCAGATAATGACCAGAAAATAGTTGTTGCCAAAATGTTAGCATTGTCTAATGGTCAGACCTCTTGCTTGTGTGTGTCCAGTTCCAGTTGCAATTCCCATTGTATGACTCAGCATTTTTTACCCACAACCCTAACTCAATGAGAACTCCTTTTTTTTTCAAAAGCAGACGCACAATGTCTGACATCTGTCGACACCTATTGTACAAAGAAAAAAACAGTGATTCATGGAATAAAACTCTGACTTACGCACCACAAAGCAGCTTCCCTTGTCCTTTTGTGCCATACAAATGAAATACTCAATACAAAAAGTGTATCATGGTTCATGCATTATTGTGTAGTATTGTGATTACTGATCTGCGCTGTGGGCCTATAATCAGAACATTTTTATTTAAATCAAGGAAATGTTATTTACAAAGCAGAAGAATACAAAAGACACATTCGTCTCTTTACAATTTGTACAGCACACACCCTCAGTGCTTAGATTATTGTAGCGCATATGAAAAAACCTCCACAAAATACACCAAAAGTGGCAAAAATGGCAGAACTTCAGGGAGAGCAACAGCTCCAAGGTCGGGCTGACAGGCAATATATGTTGCGTGTTCTGAATAAAAAACAAATTGAAACAACAACAGATAATGACAAAATTGATGTGAATTGGGAAGCTGTATGACCAATAATATAACTTTTTACAAAGGATCAAAACCTTACCATGGATACAAATCAGTTACTTGAGACCAGTATCTATTATTGTCAGGAATAATTGTATTTCTCTGTTGTGTAGAAGTTTAGTTTACAATTACATAACTATTGGTTGCGTTGCTTATTTCGTAGTGGGAGGGGACATTTTCAGGCAGGGATAATGTATAGCTTTCCATTTATAGATGTTTCTCTACAATAGGTTAGGCTTTACAAATCTTAAATGTGCTCCACCTGTAACCAAAACACTTCGAACATCAATGTACTGCACACACATTTAGACAATGTCAACAAAAGCTTAGCAACACAAACATGTATACACCCATGATCTATAGGTATGCAGTATTGCACAAACGCACTGGTGAAACTGGTTTGTTGGGAGAACATACATTAGTGTACAAGTGTTTTTGCCTGGTCATTCATGGTGTGTACGCCATTATAAAAGTAAGCTTTCCCCTCAGTCCAACATCTGTCTCATCTGGGACCAAGTTATTGACACGGACGTGAACTCTCTCTACCTGGGAACCTCAACTCTAAGGTGAGTCCTGTTGGAAAGCAACATATTAGTGAGTATGTTTTGTAAAAGGAAATACATTAAGTGTCATCTTTTTCGATATTGAATTGTCTTTTTGTACAGATACAGCCATGTCTCGTCTGCAAGAAATCATTAAAACCATGGTGGAGTTGTACGTGGAGTACTCTGATGCTGATGGCAAGTTGAGCAAGGAGGAGCTGATGACAATGGTGGATAAAGAAATTGAATGCGCTGAGATGAAAGTAAGAACCTCAACATACTCACTTTACATGACACATGACGACAAATCACTTACTATCCTGCTTCTTCTTTATTAGTCAGGTGTGTTTCATGATTTTAACAGTAATATCATTTTTTTTTCAGGACAAAATCAAAGCTAAAAGATTTGAGAAGCAGGCAGGTTGCATGGCACGTGATGGAGAGATCGACTTCAGAGAGTTTTCTCGTTGTGTGATTTCTCTTGCCAACAACTGCTACCACAAGAAGACAGGCAAGGGCAAAGACTGCGGGGACTGCTCCGATGAATGAATGTAAAACCTTTGAAGAGTTATCATTATAACGTGTGTATATGTAACACTAACTGCACTAATAATGAAATTTTCACTGTCTCACTGTCAATTGGTTTTCGTAGGCTGTTCAATACTGGTCAAGAATGAATAAAAATAATTGAGAAAAAAAGATGTAGGTCTCCACAACTCTCAGTCTACCTCTAACTTGTGTTAGGAGTCATCTTTTTGTATGAAACCATTTATCTTTACCTATTTGCAAAAATGTATTTGAAAGCGCTGCGTTTATGAATCCATCAGTCAGTTCCATCTGAATAAACAGAATGCACTTGATCTGAAATAGGTCCAAGTATTATGTATGTCATTCAAAACCAAAGACAACTTCTTGCTGTGCTTTTCAATCAGAAACAATCTATTTTCAAACAGGATGAAATCCTCAACCGATGTTGAATGTAAATTATGAACAAAACACAGAAGGCATTTGATGTAAAACTCTAAGGGGCTTGTACAAAATATTCAGAGTCTACCATTACGGCACAGAAATCCTATATTAACCATAGAATAATCAATACACTTGCTCATCGAGTCTTTTCGCAGGTGACCACTTATTCCATCAAACAACAGGAATGTGTTCATATCACTGTTTTGATTACATAAAATGCTACATTTTCATGAAATCACTATGAATTGTATCCACTCCCACCCCATCATTCACTCCCACTTGAGTCACTCAGTGTGCTGCAGGCCATACCAGTAGGGGAAATTATTATTAAGTAATATATTGAATGATACAGTGTTTAATTAAACTATTTGTGTGAGCAAGCAGGTGTATGATGGCAACCAGTTGTGATATAAAGAGTTGGTATAAAATATCATTCAAGGTTTTTAAATGCAGCTACTGTCAGTGACAGAAATATGAGTCTGTATGACATGAAACTTACACATACAGGTACTTTACGTCTGTGTAAAGCCACTCCAACAGTGGTCTGCAACGGACCGACAAGACTGCTGAAGCAAGCTACACTAACAGTATTGGAAGCCTAAATGAATGCTAATGCCAACTTCAATGACATATAATGAATCCCGTACAGAAGAAACAACACACAAGTAAATTAAGTGTTTTAGTTCAATATGCAACTCCCCCCTGCTTCAAATCAATTATTTATATAGCACATTTTTAAACGATTTTTGGTCGAGCCAAAGTGCTGTACATATAATAAAAAATACCCTACAGTAAAGACACTTTACAGCAAATACAACAGCACAGTTTATGCAGAATATCAGTATGAGATAACGACACCCTCTGTCCTTAGACCCTCACATCGTACAAGGAAGAACTTCCGGAGAAAAATCCACAGTTTAAAGGGGAAAATGGGAGAAACCTCAGGGAGAGCAACAGAGGAGGGATCCCTCTCCCAGGACGGACAGACGTGCAATAGATGCCGTGTGTAAATTGAAAAGATAATACATTTTACAGCGTAGGTAGACCGCATGTTTGGAAATGCATGTATCTGTAATAAAAAGGTGAAAGTGCTTCCTGTCGTTGTACACAGAATATGTCATGGAGGAATCAAACTACTTTGTAAAAATGAAAGGTGAATTTAACAATGTACATGGGATGCAAACAAATCAAATCCCTCAGTTGAGTTTATTTCAAAAAGTACCAACTTGAGCACTAAATAAATGTGCCTTTTGTTTGACTTGCCAGTTTGTAACTTGTTTTTGAACAGTATACTTTGCTTGCACCCTTTTAGACAATGTGTACAGCTTAAAGACTGGTCTAAACAAGAGGCCTATCTTTTTACATGTCAGGGCAGAATGAAAGAGGTTCAACTACAGTAAAGAAAACAATTGTAAAATAAAAATAATCATGCCTTTCCTTGATTTGGTGCAACACTGTTTGAAATTGAAAATGGCAAATGCTAAATGTGCAGCCCAACAGTGGCTTATAAGATCTCAGAGAATAGATACTGATTCAGTTTACGTCAGTTGAGCATTTTCACCACAGAAGGGATCAACCTACCTTAGCAGCACCTTTAAGCAGTGTAAAGAACACACCCCACCATGGTATTACTTCCACCTTTGCAAGAGGCTATACAGGTGGCTCTTTTGTTCTGTATTTTAAATCTCAGATGTGTGTTGTGTGTGTATTCTAAGGTCAAAGTCATTCAAATCATCAATGGTATAATCGTTAAACATTTTCCATGTAACATCTGAATGTACAAATTGAACTAAACAGAAATCAAATGAAAAGACGGAAATAAGTGAAGCACTATGCCTTCACTGAATTACAGTATACAATTAGATTAATGTGATTAATTACATGAATATGAAGTAAGAGAAGGCTCCTAAAATACTCTTCATAGCTACAGCCAGAACAGAGCACTTGCATAACACACACCCACACTACAAACAATTAAAAACTTGTTCGTAGTGGAAGGTTTTTTGGGCGTTGGTACAAAGAAAGAGTGAGAGACTATGCAGCACACACAGAAGCCTGCTTTTGCAAAAACAAGGAGGTCACTCCGAACAGTAATGGTAGTGTATGACACTCCAAGCTTTCATCAGTCCACAAATAGTTTATATTCATACATCAAAAACTAATACTGAGCACATTTCTTTTACTTTTGTACTTTTATTTGCAGCAGTAAAAAGTCTGTTGAGTATCTGCAGATACTGCCACTGTGTGTCTCAAGTGTGTGCATTTCAACTTTCTGATTTATCTTTTCAGAAATTAAAAAAGAAAAACATGCAGGCACACGATGGAAAACCTTTGAGGCTTCACTGGGGTCCATCAAGAGATCTGGAGACATGTCAGAGATGAGATGTGAACTGATGTGATCTGAACCAAATCCATGACAATATGTCCAATAGTTGTGTTATTCATTTCAGTATTTCAGTTCATTGATGGAACAACTACTGCCAGAAATCAGTATGGCCAAAATAAACCTGTTAAATCTGTATATTATTCATGAAAGATAGACACAAAAATAATGCTGAAAACCTGCAAATCAATAAGTAAGCAAAGTAAGATAAAACATATTTTTGTGTGAATGCTCTTTGCTCTTCAACACAGTAAATCTTTGGGACTTCGGCATGCACTTCTAATTAACTGGATTATACACAAGGACAAAACCACAAGCCGCTGTATTGCACCATGGGAATTCAAATAAAACAACTTCTATGTTTGTAATTCTAGCAACACGCCTACTAGTGTGTTGTTGAAAAAGATTGGCAAGGAAAGGGTTAACCCTCACAATAGTTTTAGAGTTATTAATTGCTCACCTACTGAGCAAATGTGTTCTGTAGATATGGGTGTGTTTCTGTAAGGAGACCAAAATGAACAACGGTTGGGCGTAGTCTGTGCCTGCAAACATTCTCCACCAGTGAATCATGGTGTCTCCTGACTCTGCTTATCCTTTGTAGTTGATTATTCTTACTGTCTCTACAAGTGAATCTATCTCTCTGTGCTTAACACCCATAACATTAATAATCCAATTTTACTGCACACAGCAACCAGTTGCAACATTTCATCCATCAGACTTGTTTTAACCTTTAGTTTCGTACTTATGTTACTACTGTTTTGCTTCTTTCATGAAAACAATAATTAGAACAATCAATGCATATATCAACTAAAATAGACTAGAATATAAAGAGAGATTCCTTAGTTAGTCGTTTTAAAAACTCTTTAGCCTTGCTGTGAAAACCCTGACAGATACCAGGTATGCAGGTACCTATCAATACCTGCATGCCTGTCAGGGTTTTTACATAGTCATTAGTTTGTACTGGGATGCACCCTGCGAGGCCAAATGTGCTAGTTTGAACAGCGAAGGATATTATTCTGAAACTTAAATTCGATATTGGCTCTGAAGAAAAAAACAACGTTTATAAAGTGTGTCACATACAAACAGAAAAATAACCAACGCAATAACAAAAAGGAAAGTTCACTGCAGCCAAGATATTGAAACATAAATGAATTAGATATTGAAACATAAATGAATGAAATCAATGAATACAAGCAGAAAACGTAAAGTAAACATGTTAATAATAGAAATGTTATTAAAATACATTTTTGAAAGTGTTTCAAAAGAGTACACTGAGGTAATAGCATTTGTGTCCCTATTCAGACTTGGTGTAATTATGAATATTATGTAAGGTTATGTAACACCTCTGTTAAATCAATTGTGAGCCATAGTTAGTATGTAGCCTACAAGGTTGTTGGAAACACAGTGGCCTATTCTAATGCTGCTAGTTGCTGGTTTGTTTAGGATTATAAACCATGCTGGTTATTTAGGTATTTCATCTATTTCATTACTCATTGTTACATCAAGTTTGGAGAATATGTATCCTCTTTGTGTAATTGCCCTTTTCTCCTCTTAATAAGGTCATTGTTAGTCTTTTAAAATGACTCATCTAGTTTTCACCTTAGAAGCTCTCTCAAAGGCTGGTACTCTATACATAACCTTTACCTGCAGGTTCTCAGTTTAACTGCAAGAGCACATTTTATTATACAACATCATCTTTTTGAGAGTTTTCTTATAGGTTTGTCACAAGGTAAAACTCTTTAAACCAGGAAGCTTTATGAATACACCCTCTGACATTGTGTAAGCTTTCCCGGAGAGAAGAAATAAAATAAAATAAAAAAACCAGGGCGTGGGTGCTTGAAAAGTGGGTGTGTCAACCTCTCTATATAAACCAAGGTGTCCGTGTTCCCTTCACAAATCCTACTCTTCTATTCTCTCTACCTACTCAGACTTTCATTGAATTTGGTAAGTGAACATTTTTCTTTAAGTCCATTTCGACATTACATTACATTTAGCTGACGCTTTTATCCAAAGCGACTTACAATAAGTGCATTCGACCAAGAAGATACAAACTTGAAGAAAACAGAATCATATAAGTACTCAGATTTTCATAGAGCCAACACATTTCAAGTGCTACTCAACTAGCTTTAGATAAGCCAGTCCTTTATTAGTATATAAATGCTTTGTTAGTCATTCTATTGCTCGAAGTGGAGTGAGTTGAGTTTTCAGTCTGCGCCGGAATGAATCATTAACCATTGTGCATTTGAATTGTCTAAATAGTTGATATCTAAAATGTACCATTATGTTTTATTAGTGCTATGTATAGGATTTAAATTTCAATGCATAGAAAGATTATAGCAATTCTCTGATTTACATATTATAGTGACATTCATCAAATTGTGGGAATTCTGTCAATTTGAAAATGCAAAGTTGTTTGAAAAGTCATGCAGAAGGTAGGAGAAACTGAGATGAATTGAAGGAGGAACAACAAGTAAAGGGAGTTTGGAAATCAGACTAGATGTGTTTGGTTGCCTTGAATTGTTTTCGGAAAGATGCAGAATTGCCGCCCACACCAAATCACTAATGAGCTTTTCTGTTGCCCCACCCAAACATGACTCATCATTTCTGTTGTTCAAAACCAAGGGTACATTTAGTAATTACCCCTTAAAGAAAAGATGAGAAGGCAAAATA
>NW_011358529.1:15000-17485 GCF_000735185.1 Notothenia coriiceps | reverse complement strand
CAGTGTGTGTGTGTGTGTGTGTGTGTGTGTGTGTGTGTGTGTGTGTGTGTGTGTGTGTGTGTGTGTGTGTGTGTGTGTCTAGCCCTCCCCCTCGCCCTCCTGCAGGATGTGTTTCACCAGATACTCTCTGACGGTTGGCTGGTTGTCGAGCCCCTCCCTCTGCTCCTCCTCCTTCAGAAGCTCCTCCCAGTGCCGCTTGTCTCTGCCCGTCAGCCACGACAACCGAACCACCGTCTGTAGCAACGGCAACAGGAGGGGGTGTGGCCTGTCGGGCTTTTCAGTCAGTGGGTGTGGCTTATTTTGGAGGGGGAGGGGCCTGTCCTCAGTCTCAGGGGGCGTCAGGACGCGCAGGGCGGAGTCAACGTGATCCCTCGCCTCCTCCAGCTGCTCCACTTCCTGGAAGCAGCTCGCCAGCCCCACCAGGGTGAAGAACCAATGGGAGGAGGCCGGGGCCGGGGCTGACTGAGACTGGTTGTCATAGTAACTCTCCCATCCCAGTTTGTGTTGCAGTCTCTTGGCGTTGAGCAGCGGACCCAAGGCCTCCTGGTAACGTCCCACCCTCAACGAAACAACACAAACTTAACTCTGGACACTCAAAATGTCCGTTTTCACAATACTTCTGAACTTACATTATAAAGAGGCTCAAACTAACCAGCTCTCCAGTTCTCCTCCCTCACTTGCTCAAGATGCGTTCAGGCTCTACGCCCAATTGAGGGACATCACAGCATCAAAAATAACGTCTTTACCTCATCCTTCAGTTAGGATGGGTATCCGTAGGACTTTATTGAAAAGGCTTGTTTTTTTTGTACTACTTATTTGTCCACTACATTATTGTAGAGCACAATATGAATTGATTCCCTGCTCAGCCTTAGAGTCTACAAGAATGTTACATATCTTATGAGTTATCATAAAAAAAAAAAAAACTTCATTTCTTGAGCACATATATGTTAGTATCTGGAGTGGTTGGTATGAAGGGTGGTTGCCAACACACACACTTCATATGAACACATACTGCCCCCATCGAAGTGTCTCAACCGATGAATTGAGAACGACCTTCACAAAAGTGCATCACATTGTTTAGGGGGGCTTAAAGAGACATGCCTTTAAAAATGTGTAAATACGGGGATGAGAGGAAAATAATGGGTGTTTTTTAACATTGAAGCATATAAACATGTTCGAGGAGAAACCTCATATCTGGAAATGTATATTATATATATATATATATCAGTAGCCTGTTAGCCAGGTAGCAGGATTAAACACTATCCTTTAACAGAGCGGTGACTCGTCATAATCACAGGCAAAATTGAGCATTACCGTCATTTTAACTTTATTTTATATTCTTGGATGACAGCACAATGTGTAGATACAGTTTCTGTTGGTGTGTGAGTTACCTGATGAGCATCTGAGCGGCCTGCAGGTCGGTCAGGTAGAAGAACTGTCTCACACACAGCGCCCCCCGCAGGGCAGACAGGGAGCACAGGTGAGACAGGTACTGCTCGAACGCTCGACTCCGCTTAGCGATCGTCTCCGCCGTGAAGTTCCTGCGCAGCTTCTTCCCTGCACGGATCAAAACAGGAAGTGCGTTTAGGAGTGATTTTAACTGCTGCAGGAAACAGGAAACATGCAGGTTAGCCATCATCATTACCTCTAAGGTTTCTATTTTTACTTTCTTTATCAACAAAAAGGTGTTTCAATAGTTTTGGAAGAAACTAGGGCTGACCTCAGTGGGTATATAATTCAGGATGCTGGAGGGTTTCATGATTATTGAATTGATTATATTTCATAATAACTCTCATTATCCATGAAAATATTTTAACTGATAATGGTGGGATTATTTTATGAGGATCTGTAACAAACAAATACGTTTTGATAAGTCTGTAAAACAATTTGTAGGGCGGGTTATCTCTATAGGCCTTAAATATCGCACTAGTTCATACTGTATGGCAATTTAGATCAAGTTGGGATTATTTGTGCAGCCCTAATAGAAAGACAGCAAAAACAGCAACTTTGTACAAGCCAGGAATTATTAAAGTCCCTTCAGAGTTCAGATTTTGAAATATAGGAAGTCTTTGCAACTTTCTTGGTATAAATATTTATAAAAAGGTGCCATATTGCTTGACTTCTTAACTACGGGAAATTCGATGTAAAATCCAAGGATATTTATTCTTTATGGCTTTTTCCACAATAGATCTCCTTTAAGGCGACATATTGATTCACAACCTGTCCATTGTTTTTTATTACTTTTTATTTGTCACCAGTTTGCCATCCTGAAAAAAACGACATCCATGGTTTCACGCTTGGACAGAAGACATCCTTTCTACTTACGAGGGAAACAGACGCGCTCCATCTGGTCTCCGTGGTTACGGCGTAGCGTGGCGTGGAGCCGCTGGAAGTCGGAGTATCGGCGAGTGATGATGGCGGGCGTCTTATCGCTGCCGCCGGACAGGATCACGTGGATTGTGTAGAGCTGCAGAGAAACAGATAT
>NW_011358529.1:0-10000 GCF_000735185.1 Notothenia coriiceps | reverse complement strand
TGCTCCAGTTTATAACAACAAGCAAGAATTATTTTTAATGCTATTTGAACTTTAAAGAGATCAGATGAGACAAAACCACAGGAATCACAAAGTGTTTCATGAGCGGGACGACCAGAGAGCTATAGAATAAACAAGACCTGAACCAAACACATATGGAGGCTCTTACACCCTCCTTACACACTCCTTACACACTCCTTACACACTCCTTACACAGTCCTTACACCCTCCTTACACACTCCTTACACACTCCTTACACACTCCTTACACAGTCCTTACACAGTCCTTACACACTCCTTACACATTCCTTACACACTCCTTACACACTCCTAGATGCATATTTGTTGTGCACTTAGGCAAAATGCATACATAGGTATTAACAGTAGGCATAACATTGTGTTTGTTCCACTACAGGATAGGCTCTATTTTCTCAGGAATAAGGTGGAAAAGGCATATTTCATTATAAGCATCGACTGAAATTAATTGCAAAATATTGGTTATCGTTATCAGGCAGGAATCCAGTATCGTGCATCCCTAACAAAGGAAAAGAAAGTATATAATGGACCATTCGAGGTCTGATCTGAACACAGACCTTTGGGCGTAATTAACACCTCTTTAAAAAACAAAAAGACCCAGCATACTCAAAACTAATACCGGGAAAATACTGCATTGAAATGAAGGCTTCTTTTACTCCCTGATGAATGTCTGAGAAACTTTATAAAGTTTGTGTTTCTTGGTTTGTCCGCCACTTGTGTTTTCTATAGCTCTGAGATAATAACAACTGTATACAGTACATGTCTTGGTTTAATAGTATTATAATACGCATGATTTGGCTGTTATTGCCAGACAAATCAAACAGATACAGGATTTAAAGGGTTTTCAGAGACAGTTTGGATGTTTGGAAACAGTATATGGTGTACAGGATTTAAGGCACAGAAGAAAAACAAAGTACTGCTGTGGACGCAATACAAATTGTAGAATTAAACAGTTTTTTAATGTGGTTAAAATATGATTATCTGATGCCCCTGTCCACTACTGTACTTTGCTTGGCTTCTTGTTGGTACTCTCCAAACTACATATCCCATAATCCCTTGCGTTATCCATAGTCAGTACTGTTGGTAGACTGACTATGGATAAGAAACTCATAAAAAGGCCCCTAAAAACATCCAAAATATCATTTTATATTCAAATCTAGCACCAAATAAGGCAGCCTATAGTTAAAACCTTTAATTGACTGTTATTTATGAACTAAATCACCTTCACCTTTGTAATCAGAGTGCACCCTGACCTATGCTAATGGGTACACACATATATATATATATATAGAATAAGTTAATCAATTATGTACAGGTTCCCAAAAAAGGAATAGCTTGAGGTTGTGGCAAAAACTTGTTTTAGCTTTCCTGCAGATTATTAAATGAATAATGAAACGATGCACCTCTAAGGTCTGTGAGCTAAATAAAGTAAAAACGCCTTCTTTTAAAAACTCCAGGAACTATGATAAAGGTCTTAACTTAAAAGAGCTCTTTGTAAGAAGTTACTCTAGTTAAAAAAAACGTTAAAATACCAGAGTTTTGCAGCAAAATGTTTACAATTCAGATAAATAATTTGGCAGAAAAGGCCACTATTCTTTGGATGGACTTAAAATCAGATAACTTTCTTACTGCAAGAGCCTCTTGTAAAGCAATTACTTCCTGTAAAAGCATTACAAACACCAACAGTTTTCACATAAGTAATTTAGCAGAGAAGGCCACTATAGTTGATTTAATCTTTGGTTGGACTTTGAAGGTGGGGTTTTGGGAGGGGAGGGACGGCGGACGCCATTTTCCAGATCCACGCTGAAGCTGACCTGCTGGAAGGTAAAGAAGTCTCATCCAATGAATGAAGGGCTTTTGATGAAAACAGCAAATAAAGTGGCGTTGTGCAGATGTGTGTGTTGTTCATGCATGCTCACCCAACACCCCAACACACACACACACACACATGCTGGTTGCCTGCTCCGAGAGTGTGTTGTTGCGGCTATAAGGGCCTGTTTCTACACACCAGAAGCAGGAGAAACACATGCAGTCGGGCAGCACCTACTTGTTACAGGGACATGAACATAGACCACAGAACTGTCCTAGATTGTTCAAATTCTTTTCTGCATCCTTCATGTCCTTATTGATTTGGTCCATCCCTTCTTCGATACGCTCCAGTTGTTCTGATTACCAACACATTGTCATATTTCCCAGCAAAAGGACGAAAGCACGTGAGAGAGAAGAAGAAAAAGAGAGAGCAGGAGTAGGGACGGGGGGGGAAGTAGAGAGGGGGAACAAAGGAGAAAAGACAAAAAAAAGGCATTGACTGTGACAAGAGAGACATTAGACATCACCACCACCACCAGCACTGGACACTCAAGAGCTCAGAGCCCCTGCTGGTACCTACTTTTCAATACAGGGGCATATCAGCCCACAGCATACTCCTACATCTTTTAAATTTTTCTCGGCATCCTTCAGGTCTGCGTTCACTTTGTTCATGCCCTCCTCCACACGGTCAAGTTGCTCTGGTGAGGACAAAGGCATGAGAGGCAGTGAAGTAAAGTTTTAAAGGTTGCGGGTTTGTTTTACGGGCGGGTTGGCGCTCTATACGCTACGGTGCAAAGAGGCAAACAAAAGTTGTATTTGGCGAGATGCAGAAGGCAAAGCAGGCACTAGGCATTCAAAGAGAGATTTAAGAAGTGGTATTTGTGGATCTATTTGTTTTGAATCCCCAGCGTTTTGTTTCTTACCTCCACCCAAAGCGTAGATTGCTATTTGCTACATCACACCCATGTGACCCTGTTATTACACCCCTATTACATTGTTATTACAGCTGTATTACACACATATTACTATGTTATTCCACCCATGTTACACTTATATTAAACCAATACTACATTGTTAATACACTGATTCAACACATACTTGTCAACCCTCCCGATTTTTGTGGGAGACTCCCGATTTCATTGCCCTCTCCCGGTTTCCTCCCGGGGTCATATTTCTCCCGATTTCTGACAAAATCAGATTTACACACGACTGTTTCCACTCGGACTTTAATACAGCTACACCATTGTTTGGTTTCCATGGTAACACGTCTCTTTAGTAGCGCGCGCAACTCAAAGTCTGAGAGGGTGAGGCAGATATTCACAGAAAACAGAACAAGAATCGACAACTACTCTACTCTCTGCTCACTCCTTTCCTGTAAAATACAGGTCCAGCCCACACATATGCTCCATCAAGGACGGTGCTACAGGCCGCAAGGCAGTGCACTTACAACTACAATAAGCATGTTAATGTTAATCTAACAGCTCCGGCGATCCACTAGCACCCCCCCCCCCCCCTCCCCAATTTTGCATTTTGAAATGCTCCCGATTTCTGAGGTCTAAAGGTTGGCAAGTATGATTCAACACCCACAGATTTTTCACTATTATTACACCCATATTGCACTGTTCTTACACCCATATTGCACTGTTCTTACACCTGTATTACACCCATATTCTACTGTTATTACACCCATATTGCACTGTTCTTACACCTGTATAACACCCATATTATACCCATGTAGTACTGTGATTACACATATATTACACTGCTATTTCACCCATTTTACACAAGGACAAAGCCTGTTTATGACTGTATCCCCCAGGACACAGAAACCATTTAAGGGTTAAACAACTTCACATCAGTGGGAGAAGCAATAGAGCATTTGAAGCAATTGAATCAACGAGCAACAAATCAATTAACAAATCATGAATGAAGTGCAATTGAAAGCACCGTTTGGGCACGAGAAGTGGCTTCCTTACTGATAGCGCACAGAGCTATAAAAAGCTCTGGTTCAAGGTCAGATCCTCTCTCCTAATGGTTATAGGAGAGGATAGCAGTAATCTCCATCAGTGGGAAGGGGCACTTTGTCTTCCGGGAGGAAATACTGCTAAGGTTTGATTAGTCACATTAAAGTGCAGAGGACACAGATGGTCATACAACACTGGCTGCAGATTTACAGAAATGACTGCTACTGATTGTTAAAGGGATGGTTTTAAATTGGGTACATTTCTCTAATCAGTGCATTACCTACAGCTTTGGTTTTAAATAAACAGACAGGAGTAGCAGCAGGAAGCAAATACCGTGGATGCAAAACACATTTTAGCAACCCTTAAACAAAGGATCACCAAATAGACAAATATGAGTTTAAGTGTCAATATATATTTAGACTATTTTCACTGGCTTACCTTGCCTTAAAACAGCTTAACAGTCTATCTTTAAATCTACCAGACTCCATTGACAAAAACAGTTACTTTACCTCACAGAATACACAGTTGCTGATCTAACGCTGCTTTTTTAGTTAGTTCCACGACACGAATGTCACATAACAACATAACCAAACTACCTACTGTAATTGTGGCATCAGTAGATTTGCAACCCCTTTATTCTGCAAGGTAAACTATTTTATTCAAAGGAGTCTGGTGGCTTTTCAGAGAGCATTGAACTGCTTTAGTTTCCCGTTTGAAAAGGCTGTCTGACTAAAAATATACTAAATATAGCTAAAATATAAACAGTTTTTTAACCTTTTTTTACGTGTTTAAAATTAGATTTGCCACGGCAGGATAACGCTTATGTTCTATGCTCGTATTTCTGTCTGTTTCTCCAAACTTTGCCATCTACATACACTGACTGTTAGGGGGGGTGTAACGGTATCCGTATCCGTACATGCAGTCACACAACGAATACGCGTTTTTTTTAACGAGTGTGAAAAAAGTCTGTCATTCAGGGCAGTATCCACTACACTATATATAATCCAGGGGGCGGTATTGCGCCTAAAAGCTGTTTGCCAGCCGCCCTTAAACAACAAATGAAGAAGAAGAAGAAAACACATTAAAACGCCCTTATGGAATAGTAGAGGACCCTGGCTTTTATTGATTGTGATTGAAAGTTATTGAAACACTTTCTTATTATTTATTTTGTAATATTTTCAAGACATTCTTTTTAGTTTTACAGCTTGATGAAACCTTTTTGTTTCAGCCATTATAGATAATACGGTGGTACTGTTTGTGGTTTGTTTTTAACTGTGTAATAAAGTTCATTATTCAAAATGTTAGAGTTCCCTATTTTTATACTGAAACTTGAAAAAACAAAACTGGATTTATACATCTGGGACTTTTTTTTTGCTTTTTCTTGTTGTACCGAACCCGTACCGAACCGTGGCCCCCAAACCGAGGTACGTACCGAACCGTGGATTCTGTGAACCGTTACACCCCAACTGACTACTCATAAGAACCTTGAACAACCCCACTTCAAAACCTCCAAACTATCCCTTTAATTTAATTTAGCCTGATAGTAAATCACAACCGAAGCTGCGAACCCATCTGCTGGGTTCAAGCAGAAGTCAGATCAGTTACTAAACCCGGTGAGTTATCTATAGCCAATCCCAAAATATAAGACAGCAACGTTTGTCCTCGGGAGGTCAAATAATCAGTGCCATCATCTAATTTAATACAGACACAGAGAGTAAACAAATTACTAATATATCAACCCAGTCTCACGGCATTTCGTTTTATAGTCACAAAATAAATGTAATCTATTGATTTGTAACGTATTTCTGTCCGGTCGGGTTTTGGAAAACTGGAAGCTGTGTGGTTCATAAAAACATTTTCTTACTCAATATCAAGCCACGATTATTGTTTTTATTTTAAATAGTATAATGTCTGACTTTTTTTGCCGTCCGTGAGGAAAATAAATTGAGCTCAGAGCTGCAGAATACTGAAATCTGTATTTTTTTTTTTAAATGTTCCTTCTAATTTGTTATTATTTGGTGCAGGCACGAAACATACTACCAATAGAAATACATTGCTTTTAAAATCGTTCTGTGTGACACGAACCAATAGATTACATTTCGTGGCTATAACACGAAATGCCATGAGACTGGGTTGAACATATAAGCAAAAAATTAAGGCAACAAAGACATTTTCTACAGGCTTCTCTTTACTTAACTTTCATTTGATTTAAATCTCTTTCTTCAAGTTAACTGGCACTAGAAATTACTTCACAATCAGCAGTTTATTGGAATAAACATGGTTTATGTTGTAGGATAATGTGCACATTTTCAAAGAAATGTAAACAAATATATAAATATTTTATTTCTATTTTATATTTTCGTATGTTCGACATTGTACTTAAACCTCTCATTTTTTAATAAAAATATTTATTTGATATTATTGTATTTGATATTATTTTAGATTAAAATAGAGCAACTGTTACAAAACCCAATTCCCATGGGTAAATAAATGATTCTGATTGACTCTGATTACACTATAGCAAAAGCTGTTTCTGACACTGAGTGCAAATCTGACATCCGTTAAAAGCTGAGGAGAGAGGATCAGGAGGAAGGATGAATTTTCAGCTAACTGTATGTTACAGTAGACGACAACTAAATGGCTTTTTAGCAGTAATCCCATGCAGAGGGAAGGATTGTGTGGAGAGAGGACGTGAGAGGAAGAGAGAGAAATTGTTTATCTCCTCAGCTTCGACCAGTCCTTTGAGGATTACCGTGTGAAAGACTTAACCACTGATTCACTGATTCAACTGACTTCAACTGATTCACATCAACCAGGAATAACTAAAACAAGCCTTTTTAAAAACAGATATAATGTTGTTTAGCTAGGAGCAACACAGGTGTGGTTTGTGAAATCTTTTATAAGCAATAATGGCTTTTTTTTGTTCGTGCCCCTTCCCTTCCTTTCTTTGTCTTTTTAATTAATGTCTAAATAATTACAGTAAACTAAAAGCTACCAGCAGCTTTGATACAAAAAGGTAAAATGGCATTGTTTTGTGTGAACAGAAATGTGTTTTTAATCAGTTTTCAGGGTATTGGTTTTCAGATTATCTTTGAACATATAGTGAGACTAGCTGTATCCCCGTTTCGAGTGTTTATGCTAAACTAAGCTAACGGCTACCTAGCTCTGGCACTATTGAATGTACAGACATGAGAATATTACAGATCTTCTATTAAAACTTACAGTAAGACAGCATATTTTTCTAATATTAATTAAACTAAAACAGTCAGCAGTCATCTGTATAGAAAGTAATTTGAGGATTAGCAGTTCTAACTTACTGTTTTCAGTGTTTGTGCTAAGCTAACCGCTAGCTAGCTCTGGCTCCATATATACATTTTCAGCAAGACATCAAATAGGCATATCTTCCCAAATCTCTAAATATTCAATATGTCAAGAAAGACATTGGAGTACTAAATGCTCTAACTAGTGTGTAAATTATTAAAATAATGATGTAGTTTCCCAGTAAGTAATGAACCTGTATCTGAAGAAGCTTGTTATTTATGTCTGTTTTTCCTTTCTGGCATGTCGAAATGTGAGATATATGTGAGATAGATAACACTATCACACTATATATGTGAGAAAGTGTTATTTATGCACTATGGCAGGAAAACAGGTGATAAAAATCTATGAAATACAGGAACCTGTTGAACCTGAGGGAGGAAAAAGCTAAAGATGAAGAAAACGTAAAAACCTGGAGCTTAGGTAAACTCAGTTTTTATTCTAATTCAAATAAAAATAAGACAATTAGCTTTATCCTAGTTGTAAACGCTTTGATTCCCACTTCTCACTACCTTCTTCTTAATGCAAAAAGCAGCATAGGATTATGGGTAATGTAGTATTTTACACATGTTTTCCCAGACCCTAAACTCAATTAACAAAAATATGTAAAATATGATTTTGGAGATTCATCGTGTCATTAAAAATGTGTTTGCACTCTTTACTTTAATTTATACAGAATGCTGCAACTAGACTGTTAATTGGCTCAAATAAAAGAGAAAAACATCTCCTCCAGTGTGTGTGTGGTGTGTGTGTGTGTGTGTGTGTGTGTGTGTGTGTGTGTGTGTGTGTGTGAGTGAAGGGCAGAGGGATTAGTTACACTCTAGTTTACAGCTCAACAAGGCAGTATTAATTACCCCAGGCTCGGAAAGCCATTAATTACGAGGCGTTTTTATTTTCTTTCATGGCAACATAAGAGAGATTTCTTGAGGTAGATATCCTATCCGTCCTTTTTGAAACATGGATAAATAGAGAGGATGAAGACAAGGAAAGAGCTTCGTCATCACTGTAAGAGACGTCATGAGAAAGAGTGGAGGATTGCTGAGAGGTCATTTAAATCTGTGAATTGATTTCTGCATCAGCCTCGTCTCCTAAAGATTACGTACTCATGCAAACAAAATGCATTGTTGATTATGTTTCCAGGGAAATCTCTCTTTTCCGTAACAAACACGCTTATATATTATCCAAGGACCTTTTACTAGGGATGTAACGATATATCGAATATCGCGGTAAATAAATGTCTCAATGCTGTCGTGAGAATGACAAAATCTACCGCTATTTATTATTTGTTTTAAATTAAAAAAAATGTTAAACCTTTATTTAACCAGATGGTCCCATTGAGATCATCAATCTTTTTTTCAAGGGAGACCTGTCCAACATGAACATAAAACAACAGATAACACAAAAGGACATTGTGTGATTTGGATTTACATCATTAACCTTGTGTTTAAAACTTCGATCATATCCCAGGAGAGTAACTAAAGGAATGTGATCCATATCCGTCATTTTGAAACAAGGATAAATAGAGAGGGTGAAGACAAGGAAACAGCTTCGTCATTACTGTAAGAGACGTCACGAGACAGAGTGGAGGATCGGGTTAAGAGGACGTTTGCTGAGAGGTCATTTAAATCTGTGAATTGATTTCTGTCCTGTGCTAACAGCAGTGTGAGAAAAGGGGAAGAGAAAGAGAAAAGAAACAGGCTATCTATTCCTCTGACAGGACAATTAGGATGCTCTGTGAAGCGTGGATCTGTGCAAAAAGACTAAAGTGTCTTTTTACGGGAGAGGTAACCAATAAAAGCATCTGGGCTTTGAAGGGTTACTTTTTAAAGGTGTTGCAATACAACAACGAATTACCTGAGGTACGCTCGCACATGGAAGGAACCGTCAACCTGAGGACTTTCTCAACGGCTGAGAGGGATGACTTTCTACTTTGCTCGTGAAAGGATACGTGTTTTCCTTAAAAACAAACTGGATAGGTTTTGGGAAATCTGGAAAACCTTTTTAGACTTCCTGGAGCTTAATGGTCTACACAGAGGTGCCCAGTACGTTGACCGGTCGACCGCGGGGTCAATGCTGGTAGATCGCGAGTCATTCATAAAAAAAAAATCCAGCTCCGTTAAAATAGACCACTTAATTCAGGAGTTTACTTGACAGAAAAAGCGACCTATCGTTTTCCAGTCTGTTAACCGATAATGCAAAGCGATACAAAATCAGTCAAGTGCCGGGAAAACTCAAATTAAGTTAAAGAGACAAACAACAAAATGAGTGCGGGAGCGAGCAAAAAGTTAAAGACATACCACTTCCACCCAGAACGGGAGGAAGAATATTTGTGATGTCACATTCAAAGGTTATTTGCCTTATTTGTAAAGCAAGCGTCGCTCTGCCAAAGAAAGGTAACGTGGAGAGGCATTACCGGAGTGTTCACAAGGCATATGACAGCGACTTCCCTCCGAGTAGCGAGTTGAGAAAGAGAAAGGTCATGTATTATTGCTACACAAACATTATCTGGCAGTCTTAGTGTCGCCAACTCGTTTTTAATATGCAAAAAGACAAACAAATGCGTCTATGGTCGGTGTATTTTCGATCTTTCCAATCGAGACGAGATCTCTCTCTCCCCCGTGTGCGAGGGGGCGGGGCAGTTTAGACACACGCGGCTGCTATATGCAGCAACACACGGAGGAGATGGCGGAGAGAAGCGCTCCATGGTGTGGTTAAACTTTACCCGTCTTGAGGTGGACAATGCTCCGTGCTAAGAGAGTTTAGCATGTAAGGGCGGTAACACGAGCAATTTGTCTAAACATTTAGCTGAAGTGCACCACATTCAGACGGAGGAATGCACTGGGTTTGACTGTCTATCTAGTAGCGATGTAGCCCCCC
>NW_011358528.1:0-14277 GCF_000735185.1 Notothenia coriiceps | reverse complement strand
GATAAGGTTTAATGAGATGATGGAATCAAAGCTGAACTATATAAAAAGGCCCACATGCTGAAAACCCAACCCCAGCAGGGGGGTAGGGGGGATTCTCCCCCAGGAGATTTTTTGAAATACTAACATAAACTATGCATTCTGGTACACTCTGAGAACAAAATAAATCTGTTACTACCCGACATATTAATAATATTTTATGACATTGTTTGTTTTTCACTTTGTTCTGACAGCTTGCTGCGAGAAGAGTAAAGAGGAGATAGTCTGTGTGACTTACTTTAAATTGTGGGTAAGGGTAGATAGCTCCCATTGTTCTGTGACCTGTCAATCATCAGACCGGGGGTCATATTTCATTATGTGTTCATTTGTATCTGAAGTTGTACCCATGGATGTATAAAGAATAGTTCTACCGCAAAGTTATTCTCCGTGGGGACTTCCGGCAACAATCTTGATTCTGATTGGCCAGAAGACTCGGAAAAACATAAGCAAAGATCTTTTATTGAGAAGACGATCACTACGTGACAGAAGCTTTCAAAACCGTTTATGGTCTCCGGTACTTCCAGTCCAACGCCGACTGCATGCAAAGCGTTAGAAAATCGGGCCTTCAAAATAAAAGTTTGACATTTCCCCCCAAAAAAAAAAAAAATTCCAATTTTCGTACATCCGCGACCCACTCGAAACGGGTCCGCGACCCACTTTCGGGTCGCGACTCACCAGTTGAGAACCACTGATCTAGATCAAACCGTCGAAAAGCATCCTTTAAAAACGGGACCTATTCTGCTTTGGGGGTGTTCCCTCTCCTATAGTTTTCGTGCATGTAAATGTTGCATAGGCTTTAATTCCCAGAGTACAATTGTGGTTTTCATGGCTCAAAGAACTAAAGATGGCAAAAGAAGGGAAAGGGAAGTTAATATGTTTGATGTGAATTAAAGCCTGCTTTCCGCTCGTGTCTCTTACCCAGAATGACCTCTGGCGCTCTGTAGAACCGGGACTGGATGTAGGTGTAAACCCTCTGGTGCTCGTAACAGCTCGATCCAAAATCTATGACCTGCAGAGAGACAGAAAAGTTCATTTAACAGACGCATCGACACACCTTGAGAGGCACAAACCCCCCCGGTCTCTGGACTCTCTCCCACCTTGATGCCGCTGCGGCCCTGCTGCTTCAGCAGGATGTTCTCCGGCTTCAGGTCGCAGTGGATGATGCGGTTCTTGTGCAGCGCGTCCAGACACTGCAGGATGGAGTGGGCGAACTTCCTGACCAGCGGGAGGCTGAAGCCCTGGAACTTGTTCTTCTTGATGAGCTCGTACAGGTTCATGCTGAGCAGCTCGAAGGTCATGCAGATGTGGCTCCTGAAGGTGAAGTTCTCCAGCATGTGGATCACGTTCATGCTGGAGTCCTTGTCCTGCTTCCTCAGGTGCTCCAGGATCCGGATCTCCTCCGCCGCCTGCCGGTGGAAACGCTTCTCGTTTCTGACCATCTTCAGAGCCACGTGGGACTGAGACTTGTGGTCGAAGGCCTTCACCACCTGGGGGAGGAAGAGGAGGAGAAACACGTTCAATCATCAGTTCAGATCCTACTGGGACCAGCAGACATCTTTCGTGACTAACAGGGTTTCCCACAGAATTTGATTCTATTTGTGGGGGCACCGCACAAAAAAAGAAAAGCCAGAGGCCCCTTAACCTATTCGGGTGGTCCACGCATCCACCCCCCCCTCAAATAAGAAAATACATGCGAGTTCATGGCTACTTAGACAACGTTCTTGTTGCTCTGTGTTGCGTTGTTAATGAGTGAGACACACCGGAGTTGAGGATCTGTGGGGTTTATTCTCCCAAAAATATAATTTACAATTTAGGCATTTAGCAGACGCCTTCTTCCAAAGCGACTTACAATGACCAATTAGAGGGACATTCTCCCTGGAGTAACTGAGGGCTAAGTGCCTTACTCAAGGGCACACTAGTAGTGGTGTTCCAGGCGGGATTTGACTTCGCAACCTTCTGGTCATCAGCCCACCTCACTATCCATGATTAGACCACCAAAATACCAAAAAAAATTGTTTTCATGAGATCAATTTGTGTCGGACGATATTTGATTGTGGCAGCCCACCAGAAATAAATCAATGTATGGGAAACACTGCAATATACCTCACCTCTAGGGAGTGGCCCAGCCCTCTGTGTATTTTTCTGTATGGGGCCCTCGGTGAAAAAAGTTTGGACACCGTTGTGTTATTTGGTCAGGAACAATAGATTAATCGCCTTTCCTTAAATTTGTCTGAAATTCTCAGCATCAGCCATTGGCAAAAGACAGTCCCAGATTTCGTTGTCCCTCTAGTTAGACAGTTTTGTAAAAGTTGCGATGTAAATAACCTTTCTTTCTTAACCCCCTGATTTTAGCGGTTTTAGGCCAGTTATCACCGTGCCTACTCGCTTGCCGCGAATGCCCCTCTCCATGACAGCTCTTTTCACACATGGGCTCAATCGGACTTCACAGGGACTTAGTTCTAGGGAGCTGGCGGGGTAAAGTCTGTTTGATGTCCGGTCCGAATGGCTCTGACATTTGCGTTCTCACATACAGCTCCTCAGGGTTATGCCTAGATAATTTCAGGGTTGCAGTCGCAGTGCATGTGTGAAAGGGGCTTAAGACTCTGTTTGGACCCTCGTGTGGTCTTCTCTCATCCATTCATTGACTTGTGTGACCCCATAAATGACAACCCTTCCACTTTCTTTCTCTACAAATTACTTATTTTCTCTCTTTGATTACTTTTCTTCTTTGCAGTATATCTTCTAATCCATCTGGGCCCGTTCATTTCCTCATCCATCGATCACAATCTCCTTTGTTCTTTCTTATTAAAGGAATCAGCTCATACAGGGTATTATCTACTTAACCCAATGTCAGTCAAAACAAAGATTTTTCAGAAAGTAGGAAATTACATTCACGTTAGAGATATTAACTACTCAATTTAGACTGTTCAGTTAAAAGTGCTGTGCTACTCTCCATTAAAACCCTGATTCATTACTTTTAACTAATATTGAAGGCTAAAACAAATATTGTTTCGCAAAAAGCTGTCTCCAAATAAGCAAACATCTACTTTAGTTTTGGGAAAGTTAGTCCAGTGAAAGCTATCCAGTTTCGAGAAGTGCATCCTACTATACAATACCTAGGCTCATGGTCAAACAGATGCCTAAGAAATGATGAAGATACAAAATATACGAGCCATGAGACCATGTTCATCGTAACGCTTTACACTAGGGCTGCTCAATTAATCGTATTTTAATCGCAATTACGATTATGGCTTGCAACGATTACGAAAACAACTTAATCGAAATAAAACGATTATTATTATTTTATTTTTTTTTATTATTATTGGTTCAGGGTTATCAACTGTTAAAAACATACTGTTTTTAAATCAATTGATGTTTTCAAAGTAAATGGATAATCGTTTTTAATAATCGTGATATCATTTATTGACCCAAATAATCGAGATTATGATTTTTGCCATAATCGAGCAGCCTTACTTTACGGAAGAGAGAAAAGAGAAAACAGAAGCAGCAGTAGCAGCATCCACACATGCAGACACATACAGACACATGCAGTGGTAGGCGGTCTGTGGCCTTTCATGAATCTGCAGCTCTGTGGGAGTGCAGCGTTGTGAACATAACATACATACTGTACTACAATTGGACTCTTGTTTTCTAATAGAGCTGCTATACTACAAATGAAAAATTAATTCATCATCTGTTTGGTTCCCTGAGTTTGAATAGCCCATTCTGCTATCATTTTTTACTCTACCTCGCGGTACCCGCTGTGTAAACTGAAGACTGATTGACATGGCGCTCCTGTGTTTGTGCTCGAAGCTAAAGAAAAAAGCTCTTTGTTTCAGTTTCTGTGGGAACAGAACTAGCCTGATCAGCTACCGCCATGTTGTCGCTCACACTGTGTTAGATAGCATTTGCTCAAGTTTCCTTCAGTGTCTCCTTCTAAATCTCTGTACAGTAGCTCAGAAAGCGTTCACAATGAATAGCAGTGGGTCAATGTTCCTGCTTTTGAGTCTGTACTTACACAAAGCAGAACACACCAGCATACTAATATTATGAGAGGAGAACAGGCTGGTGTTGTGAAAGGAGCTAACTAGTAGGTAGAGGTAGACGCCTTGGCAACTGAACATTTATTTAAGACTTTCTTCTTTTCCGAGCGCCATAATTACTCTTCCCTGAGCAAAGTGAAAATATGAGTTAAAAACATGAACTGCTGCAATATATAATGATGTTTAGGTGTGTGCTTTTGCTCACTGCTTGTATGTTTTTTATGCAGTTTCTTTCCTGTGTGTGTGACCCAAAGACGCATTCCCACCCTGATGTACAATACAGATGTATACTGTAACCACATAGCAAGCATAACCACCAGCCTCAATATATAGTAATGATCCCAAACTACATTCAAGCTGGTCAAGGTTCTCTTGTTTTATTACGTGAGGATGTTTTGTCAGACTATGATTTCTGGTTATAAGAGTCAGGTCATACAGCTGATGGTGAGCTCCACCTCAGGGCTCTGACAGCACTAATGCAGTACTTCATTTTTGCAGAAAAGCCTCTCATCCCAGCGTGAAACTCTAGAGATGGAATTAACGCACTGGGGTGTAAATGTCAAATTACAACTGCAGCCCCACTGGGCAAAAGCCCTAAACAACAGATCTGATTTGGAGCCTAACTGATAAGGTGGTAATAAAATAAGCTTAAATAAATTCTCAATCAATGAATTCTGTTTTTGTATTTATTACCTTGGAAATGAGCTACCAGTGCAGCGCTTTCAGTTCCTTACAGGATTTCAATTTGAGTCGTGACAGGTAGGGAGTCATAATACCATCACAGTGTATTTACAAGAAATTAAATGAAAATTGATTTGGTACTTTTTAAGTGTCTGCTTCTGGAAGGCTTGTTTTTTTGTTTTTTGGTGAATTTGAAAGTCAACCCCTCTTATCTGTGTGTGTATCAATGTAAGGCAGAGCCAAAAGCAGACCATTAGTGTGGAAACTGTTCTGAGTTCAGACATCGTATCATTGATTTGACGGATAGCCACATGCAAAACAGCAGGTTATTTGGCCGTGTGCATAACACGCACGACTGCACATATACACACACATTCCGACACAAGCCACCACTTTTGATCCTGGCCATATTCACTCTCCCACAGACTCAAACACACTCCCGGAGCTCGTGCCAAGTCTCCATACTGCTGGCTGACTCCTCATAGAGATGTCCCCACCCCTAGTTGGGATCAAAGGACTCGGCTAAAAATCTCTGGCCTGACACACACCCGTAGACACACACACACAGACACAAACACACACACAAACACACACACACACACACACACACACAGTGCAGAGCTTCCTGTCTATTCCTGGATGAGATCAAAAAGGCTCTTTTTAGCTCTGAGCCTATAGCATAAATCACCATACGCAGGCCCACACCCTCTCAAACACCTGTGGCAGATCAAACACATCGAGCTGGGAACACACACCTGCAGCGGGGTAAAGCCTTTGGACTCAACAAGTAAATCCTGTTGCTCTAATACACACACAATGATCTGCACTCCCACACTCCAGCCTGACCTCAGTAATAGTCTGTCACTACCGATTCACTAAGCAAATATCTCATTCAAATAGCTAGATGGCCCCACCACAACCAAGACCAAAACCAAAAACAAACAAATTAAAAGCCTCTGCCAGGTGCATTTGGTACAGGGAGCACAGGGATAGATTCGGGGGGGGGGGGGGGCACGTTTGATGTTGTTCCACTTTACTCCATATCACTCCACGGCCCCTCGAATGTCACGGTAAAAAGCCACAGTGAAAGTAGAGAAGGAAAAGTGAGACACTGAGGAAAAATAGATACAGGGGGAGGGATAAAACACAGAGAAATATATGCAGCGACACAAAGAGAGACAGCCTGGGGTGTGATCCACTGGAAGGTTGCCAGTTTGAATCCAAATACTGGCTGAAAAATGGTAGATGAAGGAAAGAGAGTCACTCTCCTCGCCCCGCAGTGAGGCTGCTCTTGAGCCTTCAACTAATCGTGTGCTGCCACTGAATGATTGGCAGTACAAGGCTGAGGTTTTAAAGGTATTTCCCAGGTGTTAAGGAGAGAGACAGAGAGAGTGAGGGTGTCTCTCTGATGTATCTCCAGACACCGGCAATTTCATTTCCAACAGTTGTTCCTGTAAATAGAAATATGTTCCGAAAGTGGCTCGGGTATGTCACAGAAACCAGACATCTGGCATTTTTCAGCATTTTGTTGCCTACCTAAAGTTTCAAAACATTTGAACAGAGTTGGTACTCCTGACCAAATAAAGCTCCTAATATGATGTATCAATTTATAATACATGTTTAGAGAACACATTGCTCTTTCACAATATACAGTTAAGCTCTATCTGCAGTTTTAAAGCTAACAGTGACTGCTTACATTGCAAATTCATTCTCTTTTATGCAGCCTGCTGTTTTGGAAATCTGCTTTACTTTCTCTCCGCACAATTCATAAATAAACGTTCTCCTGTTGTGCTTCTATTCAGTTTCATTTCATTATATATTTCTCACAATATTAGCTCTTTAAGGGCGGTGGTGGCGAAGTCCATAGTAGACCAAGTGCTACCGAGGTGTCCCTGAGCAAGGCACCGTTCCCTACACTGCTTCCCGGGTGCCGTACATAATCGCAGCCCACTGCTCCTAACACTAGGATGGGTCAAATGCAGAGAAAACGTTTCGTTACATAGTACCTGTACTACGTGATGACAATAAGTTGAATCTTCTTCTTCTTCTTAACACCAGTTCATTTGAATGCAAAAACTGCTTCATGTTTTTAACAGTTGAGTGTTATGGGAACCTTTCCTGACTCACCTGTTTTAGACGGATGAAAAACGGTTAAGGATATGCAAAAAAGCAAGGATTTTTTTAAAAACCTTTTACAGAGGCCTGTTAAAAGGTTTTTTTTGTTAAATAAGAGGATTAAAGAAGGATGTGAAGAGTCACAATTTTGGCTCTTAGTAAATGTAGTGTTTTTAATGAAGGAGCAATCTTAAAAAATAATTATTGTAAACAACTATTAGTTATTATTACTATTTTTACTGCTGAAATCTATGTCACTCTAATACTGAAAGGGCTCTTAGCAGGACTTTGGGGTGTACGGTAAAGAAGGTAACCTCTTTCCTGAGTGTGTTCTCTTGAGAAATATGGAGATAGATATATCACAGGGCTACACTTTATGTAACCGTGGAACTTTGAGTAAACAACATGCAGTATTCAGGGCAAAATAAGTTTCACAAACATATTTCCACATGTGGAACCCATGTAATGATGTCTTTGATCAAAGATGAATACTAGTGCGGTACTTTTTAGTGCCGTTTTGTTGTTTACAACTTTGCAGTGCTTATTGCTATCACTGGGTTCAAAGTTCTTAATACCATTAAGCCCCATAAATTGTACTACATGTGATGAAGCTGTCACAATGGATCATGGTTTCATTTATTAGTTCTTGTCTCATCTTCCTCTGGCTGCAGCTTATTTTAAAACACCAAACATACTCAGAAAGACACATTACTATTCATCACATATGGGTTAGCTCAAAAACAAAGAACAAAGCAGTGAGATACAAATATTCTTGCAAACAAGAATCTGGTGTGTCAAAGTGCAAGTTTAATTTGACAATTTTAAATATATACGTTATTCCCCCTTTCACATTTGACAAGGTATTTTTCCCGTTGCTTTACTCATCTCTTTATGAGAGGCTGTGAGATGGAAATGCCTAAAAGAGCTTAGACAAGAACAGTCGGCCTGAAATGGGACTCAAGAAAAGCAACCACTTCAGAAAATGAATGAGGGATTGATGGTCAAGGTTTTTGCGTGATCTTCTTTTAATTTGCACATTTGATAATATTCCCAGGAATAATATTTACATATGTATGCACCTGTATTGACGTGCTAGGCACCCAACTCATGCAGTAAATCTCATCTGTGTGACGCTCATAATGTTCAGTCTCTTGACAAGGAGGTGTTGATTTAGCTCCACTGTTTTAATATTAGGGCCAACGTTAGCAAGGGCTGGGGAATTATATGATTGTGTTCAATTGGTAGATGTTTTTATTACCATTAAGTTTAGGTTTGACCTACTTCCCTAATCTCATTGTAACTACCATACTGTGCAGACTCCAGCTACATAGACGGATAACGGAGGACTATTCTATTTAAATAATGCAAAACAAGAGGTGCCATCATTAAGTCTGAAAATATAAAAAAATATTCCCAATGGAGAACACAGAGTAAAAGTAATGTATATATGTGTTCTATATCTATGATGTTGTGATTGCAGCAATATTAACTGCAGTCGGTGGGATCTATTTGAGCTGCTTTGCAAGCACCCTGTCACTCAAACAGTGACAATAACTTTCTTCTGACTACACCTCCCTGTAGCCTTGAAGCTCACAATAGCCAGAGGCCTTATTCAATTAGAGTGCAACCGTACAGCAGCTACAGATTCTTGTTTGGCTCTTCCTGACTCAGTTTTAATAAGAACCCTATTTAGCAGATGCAGATTTTTAGGTCAACATCTTGTTTAATCTAATGACAGGGTGTATGACACTAAAGCCAAATGTCAGATGGTCTACCTTACTAAATAAAAGACCAGGAGAGCGATGTCCCTCTATTACAATGAGTTAATTTATTTGATTCCTATTAGCACTTCACCAAAGCTATTCAGAGCTGCCATGTTTCTCCAAAAAGAACAAAATGTTATAATTTCCACGTATCAAAATACAGGGAAAGGAAGAAAATCTTAACATTAAGAAACCTAGGACCAAAAAATTACTTTTAGATTATTGATATAGTTGCTGATTATCTTTTAGTCGTACAACTAAGCGTTTCCGCTCCAATACAAATCCCATTCATGAATGTCAGCTGTTTGTAGGGCTGTACCCGAATATTATATTCGGTCGTTGGAGTGCTATTCGGTTTCAATTTCGTTATTCGGATATTCGTTTTTTTATTTATTTTTATTTATTGAAAACTCCAATATCAACGTAAGAGCTTGTGCCTCTTTGGGGGGTGCTAACACTTAACCATACACCTTATTGTTTACTTTCTCCGTTTTTACATGTAGATATATTAATTTTTCTCCGTTAATCCGAATATTCGTTCGTTGGAGTACTATTCGGGTTTCAATTTCGTTATTCGGATATTCTTTTTGTTTGTTTTTTTCGTTTTTCCCCTGTTTTTTTTCCAAATTGAATTCGGGGGGTGCTAACACTTAACAATAAACGTTATCAACTTTATATGTAGATATTACTTTTATCCGTTAATCTCCGTCACATTGTTTCCATAGCAACAACAACTTCCTGTCAACAGCGCTAACTCTCCTTCAAAATAAAAGCATGTCCATACAAAATAGGAAACCAAGCCAAATATTCTAATTTAAGCAGCAGCGAATATTCGAATATTCGCTGCTGATTACTACCGAATATCCGGAGCCCGAAAAATGGTATTCGGGACAGCCCTAGCTGTTTGCATCACAATGTAACTTTAACAACATGTATAGGGACACCATGGTATGCCATCATGGATTTAAATAGCAACTTGCAGGTTTTTTTTTTTTACTACATTTATGCTTAACCTTGCCTGAAAATTACAATTAAAAATGTTAATGCAGGATTTGATATGTTTTACAAGACATAAAGGGCAGGAATCTGGCTTGAACGCAGTGTTTTGAGCTCTGCTACTAAAACTGCTTTTTTTTAACGTCATACGTCAAACGCGTCATATTACGTCACATGGGGGAGTTAACTTTATCGGACTCGTTCTGTGCCCAATCCGCGATAGTAGATTGTAGCATTTCACCATTTGTAATCATGGTGTGTTTGTGCAGGTTGCACAAACTCAAGCCTGTCAGGGCATCGAGTCCACAGTTTCCCTCACGGGAAAAGGACCGGAGCTAGCATTCGTTCCTGGGTGCGTTGTGCATCCACCTCCCTGCAGCACCACAACTTTATCAAGAAACCGTATTACATCTCTCTCCCCCCATTCGCTGCTCTCTCTCTCTCCCCCCTTCGCTGCTCTCTCTCTCTCCCCTCCGGTACACGGCACCGTAAGACAGTGTGGAGTTGCATTAGGTAACGCTGTGGTGGCTGTACTGCTCCAGCCGTCTCNTTCTTGAAAACATTTTTTATAAAAGAAATGTATAAAAAAAAAATACGAATCTCTCCGCACCGAATATTCACTGCTGTTTACTACCCAATATCCGGAGCCCGAAAAATGGTATTCGGGGCAGCCCTACTACACACCTGCTTTCCATCAAGCCATTTACAACGGCATATCAACGGAGGCTCCACAACCTTTCTCCGCCAGATCGTCAAGTATCAGCCGTATCTCGCGTCTCCCCTCCGGTAACACAGCACCGTGGAGTTGCATTAGGTAACGCGAGATACGGCTGATACTTGCAAATTAGTTTCTGTTATGGATCAGTATCAACAGTCCTGCCAGTAACGTTACTATATTATCAATACTACTTTAGTTATAGCCTGATATATGATAGCTAACTTTACAATGTTGTGATGTGACTGACGTTAGCTAGCTAACGCCGGCCACCAAGACAGCTGCCTTGTTCTCCACTGGTTCTCCACACACCACAGCTCCATTTCTCTCCGATGGCCGTTATTTTTTCTAATCCTTGGCTGCTCCTGGTCTCTTGGACGCCTAGCAGGCTCATAATTATAATCATATGCATTCGAATATATATTTTCAACCTCTTCTGTGTCAAAACTAGCATTGTGATCCATGTTTATTCATACGTTAGACCAGCCGCTCTCCCCCTTGTTTCCCCCATGTTACGTCACACGCGGGAGGTCACCTGCGGAGGCTTTTTTATGCGGAAGTGAAAATGTCTTACTAAAACGACGACAGATGTCACTGTAGTGTATATTTCTGTATATTTTTGGGAAAATCTAGTGTATTCATCATTTTCCTACACATTTATTCACTGGTGTCTCTAACCTGCAAGTTGCTCTTTAAGTTTGACCTACACTTCAGCAATGTGCACACACATGCATGTATCCTTCTGTTTGACTGCCAACTTTGATATGTGGCCGTCATGTCTTGCAGTTCAGTCAATCGATAGAGTTCATGTTTTGCGAGCTTTCTGCTTTCTTCGGATGTCTCGATTTAGAAACATCTTGAAAAGTACAAGATAAGCTTTTGTGCTATCCCCTCCCTCGCTCTTCACACACCTACTGATAGCGGATCAATAGCAACCTCCTCCCCCTATCTTACATAATAAACACCAAGGCCTAAACAGCAACAGCCTCCATTCCACCTGTGTGGCCTGCAGCAATAGATTCTTTGGTGCCTTATGGGGGAAGAGGTGGTAAGAAAGGATGGGAAACTAAAAATAAGAGGAGCGATACCGAAAGAACAAACACAAAAAAACAAAGAGCAGAAAGAGGCATGACAGAGAGGGAGGCAGAGAGAGACCGGAGTGTATCCCTCTTGGCTCATATTCCAAAGCTCTGAAGGATGTTTTTGAGGAAAACTCAATCAAAATGCATCTGTCGAGAAATTCCGCAAGCCATTCTGAATAGGAAGAAGTCGACACAGGTGAAGGTACTTAGACCGTACATAATGCTTTTCCAAATGACATCTTGACCTCAGATTCATATAAGATGATGTGCTTTGAACTGACCACAGTCGTAGTGACACTGATGAAGTCGTAAACATGACCCACCTGACCTCTTAATGACTTCATCTACCGGCTTTACAAAGACAGATCTTATAAACTGCAGTGTTTCCCACAGATTTGAAATATACTACTTGTGGTAGTAGCAGAGAACGGGGGGGGGGGCTAGCGGAGTTGCTGCAGACCCTTCGCGCGATAGCAGAGCGAACAGGTACAGGTGGGGTAATTAATTGATCGCAGATGGCGTCGGGCTCGCGGACAGATAACAAAAGATTAAACCTAAATGGGTCGCGAAATATACCCTGAAACTACTGTGTGAGGAGAACAAAAGATGGGATACCTGCTGCACACTTCACGCCACACACACACACGTCATTATTTCCCATCAGGAGTCTCTTGCTGCCTTTTTACAGCTGCCACTTTTTCTGCTGTGTGGAAAACACTGATGGCTGGCTGATGAAAAAGAACTTCACACAAACACACCTGGCAGCAACACACATTGTATATGTAGTCTGCACTGCACACATAGACAGGTAGACACACACACACAAACTCTGTTCCTCCCAAAGACGCCCACAGAGTTTAAAGTGTCAGCTGGCTGTGGAAGTGTGCTTATTTGTTCCTCCTGACCGACAGGAAATAAGGAGTCAACCAGGGACCTCACTTCCTCTTTGACCCGACTAACCTGACGTCTATCACACACTCCCACACAAACACATTCACACTTTCCTCTCCTCCATCGCTTCCTTACCTCTAATAGTCATGCGCATGCACACACACAATCCATCAGACAGCAAATTCTCTTCTAAAGGCCCAGATACACCAGCCAGTCACCTGAGAAGTTGCCGACGCCGACACCGACTGTTGCGTCGCCGGACTCTCCTGCGTATTTGCCGACTTCGCGCACTGGAACACAACGCAAATCCGAGCCGAGCACGTATGAACTACGCATGCGTGAGTGGCAATAACTCTCCTTACCAGCAGGCGGCGGTAGTGTGTATTCATCATTCAAAAGAGGCAACAACCGGAACAACCGGAAGACAGAGAAGAAGAGCAGACTCCGTGATATAAACAAACAACGAATAGCGTGTTTTTTTCCATTTTCACTCTCGTCCGCTGAAAAAATGAACGAACAGGAGCTCTATAAACCGATGAGGTGAAATAGCCGTCCGTGTGTGTTCCATCTTCCATTTTAAATAATTTGTTTACCTCCCTCACTTCCGTTAACGCTTCTCATGCACTGATTCGCTAGCTGAACAGCCAATCAGTGTTATCCCTTTGTCCGACTTCCGGTGGTGTTCCTGACGCCATCGGCAAGAAAAGGCGTCAGGTCGGCAGAAAAGACCCGACGGTGCGGCGCACACCACTCCGAATAGGGCGTGCCCACCCTCATGTTCGGCCCGACTCCCATTTACTGCCGATTTCGGGCCGGTGTATCTGGGCCTAAAGGCATCCAAAATTCAAACTATTTGAATTTGAGATCACATTTGTGATGTTTGACGAGGAAATAAGCTATAACTGCTGTACTATAAGCATTGCATTTCAAGTTTAAAATAGATCAAGATCCTCAGGTCGAATGCTAAAGTAACAGAGCGTGCAATAATTATTCTTGTCTCAAACATTCCCTAATACAAATGTATTCACAAATATATCGTTTTTTTATGAACTGCAAGCAAAACGCTGCCAAATGAGACCATCAGTGGCAGATAATAAAAATGTAAAAAACAGACTTAAGATTCATAAGTGGTGAGAGAGGTGGAGAAGTCCCTGTAAGGTTGTGCGGCGTGGACGATGGTAATCAGTTAAACGAGGATCCTCATTCACCCTCTCCTCATTACAACATGGTTAAGCAAATTTCCACGTCTGCTTTAAATGTTTGACACTGATGAGACACAACGACTTTGTGTGTGTGTACGGTTGTGTGCGTGTTTGAGCGTGTGTGTGCGCAGTTGTAAGGCTGCATGCTAGTCTATTTGATTTGGATTTTAACATCACGCTCAGAACTCTCCCAGTCCACAGCCCGGTATCCAAACGTCCTATCAGTGACCTCAATTCACTTAAGCATGCCCATTGATCCAATCACCATCAAGCTATGGCTTAGTTGGGCCAATGACATGAGTCATATCAAACCTAATCACACTGATAGATCCACTAAGTGGGTCAGCAAGTTCTTGGCTTGGCCTAGTTGAAGAAAACTTTTCAAACATATGGTAAGAAACACATTTTTAATAAGAGACCTTTAAAAATTGGGACCTGCAATTTATTTTCCGACAAGACATAAGTGCAATGGTTTTACAGCTGGGATGATCGAGCCACATTTTAAAGGTCCCATGTCATGGCCATTTCTACTGATCATAATTCCATTGTTGAGGTCTATTAGAATAGATTTATATTGTGCAATTTTCCAAACTCACATTGGTTTCTCATACAGCATCTCTGTATAGTATGTGTATTCACTCTCTGTCCTAAACGACTTGTGGGAGCTCCTGCCCCCCCCCTCCTGTGAGCCCAGTGTGCTCTGATTGGTCAGCTCGCCCACTCTGTTCTGATGAGTCCACCACCGTTACAGCG
>NW_011358527.1:0-4682 GCF_000735185.1 Notothenia coriiceps | reverse complement strand
TATTGATACTGTTAATATACAATACTATTACTAACACGACTCACAGGAGAGACCGGGGTAACCGGGGTAACCGGAGTAACCGGGGGACATCTGAGGACGTATTGATACTGTTAATATACAATACTATTACTAACACGACTCACAGGAGAGACCGGAGTAACCAGGGTAACCGGGGTAACCGGGGGACATCTGACACCTGATTATTTAATGTCTCTCAGAAATTTGCATTTTTTCGCAGTTTTCTGAAATTTCTCTCAGAATTGAACTTTTGTTTTAGTTGTGATTTTTCACATAAATGTACGTTTTTTTTATATTACTTCCTTTTTTATATTTTAAATTAGTTTAAAAAAAAAAAAGTTCAAACGCGAGGACATGTGAGGACGTATTGATACTGTTAATACACAATACTATCACCAGCAGGACTCACAGGAGACGCTGAGTCCTGGGAAGAGTTAATGGATGACTGTTAGTTTTGTGGACGGCGTTACAGGAGGACATCTGGGGAGCAGAAATAAAACGCTCTTCAGGAAAAGTGTTTCCAAAGCGCTAACAGATCACAGACCGTCCTGTGATTAAAACCAGCTGACAGGAGAATCAGAGGCACTGAGAACAGAGGACTTGATCAACGAGTCATTGAAGGAAACTGAAGCTGTGAAATACAAACGGATTTGACAACTTTAGTTTCCTTCAAACCTCTTCCTTCTTTCTGTCCATATGTTTCTGTTTGGTAGTGGATGGGTCTATTAAAGGGAGCTCCAGTGTATTATTTGGAGTCTATAGTGTTGTGATAAAAAGTGGAACTAGAGTCTCACATTATTTGTATTTGAAACACAGCCAACAATAATTGTGAACATTTTAAAACGCAATGATTGTCTCCGGTCGCCCAGAACAGCTTTCCTCTCTGGCAGATGAATCCTTATGGCCAACTCCATTTCTCCTTGGATTGTTTATCTCCACAGTCCCTCAATGTTTGTAGAAATGCAGGAAATGGGATTTTGGATTCAAATCGAGAACATTTCTCCGGTGGAGGACCCCCAGACCTCCTCTTTGGTGACCCCCCCCCCCACTCCTCAAACCAGATATACACCTTGTATATATGTGTATGTATTACCTGCACATACATGTGGATATGCACTGTGTTTCTCTCCATGTCTGCACGTTTTATATATATATCTGTTACCTGCACTCCTCGACGTCGTACGCGTGCCCCATGGTGCTGAACTCCACGGTGGTGGTCTCCATCACGATGTCGCTGAGCGCCACGCTGACCATGTGACTATCGTAGATGGTTCTGATGCTGATGCTGTCGAGGTCAGCGAGGGTCATCAGGAGGTCGTCCCGTGTCACCGGTCGCCCGTTAGAGTGCTGCCACTTATCCTGCAGGCAGGACACACAGCTCGTTATCGATCACACACCGGGACGCATCGTTACAAAAGGACTTGTTAGAGTTTGATATTAAAGGTCCCTTATTATGCAAAATGCACATAGTGATGTCTTTTATACATCACTATGTGTCCCCGGTGTGTGTCCGCGGTGTCCCCCCGGTATGTCCCCGGTGTGTCAGGAGACTCACAAAGTGATGTCTTTTATACATCACTATGTGTCCCCGGTGTCCCCCCCGGTGTGTCCCCCCCGGTGTGTCCCCAGTGTGTCCCGGTGTGTCCCCGGTGTGTCCCCGGTGTGTCCCGGTGTGTCCCCAGTGTGTCCCGGTGTGTCCCCCGTGTGTCTCCGGTGTGTGTCCCCGGTGCGTCCCCGGTGTGTCCCCGGTCCCCCCCCGGTGTGTCCCCAGTGTGTCCCGGTGTGTCCCCGGTGTCTCCCCGGTGTGTCCCCGGTGTGTCCCGGTGTGTCCCCGGTGTGTCCCCCGTGTGTCCCCAGTGTGTCCCGGTGTGTCCCCCGTGTGTCAGGAGACTCTCAAAGTGTCAGGAAATAAAACCCTCTCTCTTTTCCTCCGTACCCACATCTCTAGAGACGGGGGACCCTTGTGGTAAACCCACGAGAGAAAAAGCATTTGAGCTCCATGCTGTTTCAGAGATAATCCTTGATGTGGTTTAGAACATAATTCTTCAGACCCAGAATCAGCACTTTAGTAACAGGGATGAAATAGAGGGGTGGGCTAGAATGATCTGTTTGGTGTGTGCATATATCTGAGACCTTTAGTATATACCTAAACACATTATAAAGGTTTCTGGTACCTCAGTGAAGCTGATCTCCCTCTGGTTCGCCACCTGGGCGGGGGTGGGTTTTCCTCGCTTGTAGACCAGCCGGCGTCCGTTCCCCACCAGGATCACATCGGGCTTCTCCACCGGCTCTGAGAGACCGCGGGCCAGAGTGTAACGGATCTTAAACTTCAGAGTTCCGCCGTACGAGTCGATCTGGAGACAGAATAGGAGCCTGTGACTTCAGACTCTCATCGATGAATCTACACTGTGTGTACGCATGAGAATAAAAGCCTTCAATCTTTTGACGGGGAACTGGTTCATCGCTCAGGAGGGTTTCAGAAGCTTCAATCATCCCAACAGACTGGATCTGGGACAAACCGTGGATACACTCTGGAGCCTCAACGATGTAACCCAGTATGCTGGATCGGTCCCTGTATATCGGGCTAACAAACCAAGCAGCAGCTCCTGCTCAGGGCTGTGTTTAGATGTTCTCAGCCTGAGTTGAGACACGGTGCTTCTATAAAAGAAGGACATTTGTGTTTCTTTGTTGTAACAATGGTTTTCTTGCTCCTCAGGTAAGAAAACAGGCTTTCCAACGATATAAGATGTGTTGCCAAGAAGCATTGTTGTTAAGTGTATATATGTATATGTGTATAACTTCTGGATACCTCAAGGAGCAGACTGGAGACAGGAGCTTGTGGTTTGGGGTGTTTTCATCCAACCCAGGCTGTTCATATAGTGACAGACATGACACCACCACTTACTGGCTCTCTTTGGGCAGCATGCCTCCTCATTAAGGGTTTCAGGTTATATAATCAAATGATGCTGCTCTCTGCAGCTGGGTGATCATGTGTATGCACTGTTAGTTAATCCAGCAGTGGTTTGAAAGTGAACAGCGTCTGCATGACCTGGGGACGACCCCTGGAGATGGGTCGGGAGAGGCCAAAGCAATGAATAAAGTCAATGACAAACCCAACTTCAAGTTTCACGTGTCTCTCACCGTGAGCTCAGCAGCTGCAGGGCGGATAAGCCAATGAACAGCTGGAGTCCTCCTCCAGCTGAGCAACATGAATATATAGAGGACATCAAACTAATACAGCTGATCAAACAGTGCCAGAGGATGTTTTGAGATGTGAGAGTAAAGACAAACACAATAGAAATAGTGCCAGAAGAGTCTGTGTACAAGTACATGGAATGATATATTAGATGCGTCATTTGGAAGATAAATAAATGGACTGTACTTATATAAGTATATATAGTATATAAGATGCAAGCAGATGAACGTGTCTGGATGCTCTTAACAAAGCTCAGGTGTGTTCTGGAGGTCTTTAGACCTCGTCCTCACCTTGCTCCCCAGGAAGTGGCGGGGCAGCGTCCAGAAGGAGTCGAGGTTGAGGAAGCGTCGGGACAGATCCACCAGCTGGAACTCCTGCAGCTCGGGGTTCACCAGCAGCTGGGTGGAGGACAGGGGGGGGGTGCCGGGGCGCGAGGGGTACGACACGTTCACCCCTGCAGGAAGAACCACACCGTCAGCATCACTCAGCCGCCACAGAGAACAGAAGTGTGTCACTGCATATTCAAATCAGTTCACTCCTGTATAGATATACGTCTGCTCCGTGCCTCTGGAGGCCACGTTTCAGTCTGGGTTTTCTGAATTGGGCTTTTCGATTTTGTTGTGTTTTAAAATGAGGTTTTTCAGTCGGTGGCTTTAAGTATGGTTTCATTGTCTCGCGCTTTTACATTAGTTTATTTTTGTCCTGTCGGTTTTGTCTAAATGTATTTATGCTGCTTTTTTACATACACCGAACAAAAATATAAACCTAACACTTTTGTTTTTGCTCCCATTTTTCATGAGATGAACTCAAAGATCTAAAACATTTTCTATATACACAAAATAACCATTTCTCTCAAATATTGTTCACAAATCAAAGGCCACTCTGAAACGTGCATTTTTGCTTTATTGGGGGGTCTGGGGGGGTCCGAAAACCAGTTAGTATCTGGTGCGAGGGTTAGGGTTAGGGTTAGGTTAATGTTGTGAATCGAGTGGCCCATGGTGGTGGTGGGGTTATGGTATGGGCAGGCGTATGTTAAGGACGACGAACACAGGCCACTCGATTCACAACATTACCCTAACCCTAACCCTCCACACCAGATACTGACTGGTTTTCTGACCCCCCCCAGACCCCCCCAATAAAGCAAAACTGCACGTTTCAGAGTGGCCTTTTATTGTGGCCAGCCTAAGGCACACCTGTGTAATAATCATGCTGTCTAATCAGCATCTTGATATGCCACACCTGTGAGGTGGGATGGATTATCTCGGCAAAGGAGAAGTGCTCACTATCATAGATTTTTTCAGATTTGTGAACAATATTTGAGAGAAATGGTTATTTTGTGTATGTAGAAAATGTTTTAGATCTTTGAGTTCATCTCATGAAAAATGGGAGCAAAAACAAAAGTGTTGCATTTATATTTTTGTTCAGTGTACTTTGCATATAAGTCATTTTATTTCCTACACTGTATATG
>NW_011358526.1:0-6001 GCF_000735185.1 Notothenia coriiceps | reverse complement strand
AGATAGATTTAGAGTTTTGAAGATTCAACTACGATGAAGAGAACTCTGAACGTGAGTCAAACTATAAGCTTGTTTTTTGACATGGAGGAGGAGCCTGTGATGTTGCCCTCTGTGTCGTAGACGACAGAAACTGCTTTGAAGCGTGGCACAGATAAAGGCAGAAACAACAGATTTGTGTATATATATATTTGTATTATATTTATAGTAACACTTTTGCCTTACCAGAATGAAATCCCATGTACATTATTTAAGCTTTTAAATGTTTTGTTGTGCCTACTGTGTCACTGTTGACAGAACTTGAGAAATGAGGGGAAAAAAGCCTTTGGATACGCCTGTTATTTGTTCATAAAATTTGTATATAGGTTCATGCTACCTCAATCAAACTTTCACATTATCATAGTGACATCCCATGTATATATTTCCAGCTTTCAAATGGTTTCGTTGTGTATGTTTGTGTTATCTATATGAAAAATAATATCATTTTCAAAATCTGTTTTTACGTTTTTTTGTGATTTTAGGTCCGAAATGTTCATATAGTATCTCAAAATGAAAGAAATAACTATCAGGTTATATAGGTGAGGTTGTCCTTAAAAAAAAGATACCAAACATTGACATGCCAAACATTTCTTAATGGGGTTTAGTAAGACCAATCAAAAGTATGCGAAAACGGCCAAATTAGCCCAGGACTCCAAAGGGTTAAAGGTAACTATAAATAACAAACCAAATACAAGATTAGTTTTTCAATCATTTTTAATATAAATTTCGATTGAATGGATTGATTTTTTTTTAACATGTTAAAAGGAAAAGTAATCATACAAATGGTGATACAATTTCATACATCTTACCAATCAAACACAGGGTAAATTCAACTTTAAATGTAGCCTACAAGAGATTGAATATTGATTAAATATGTAACTGACACATCAAACAAAGAGGGGTATCCCACTTGATTTGCACACTGGAGATCCGGACTGAAAACTACTTTGAAAGCGACAGTTAGCGTTACCTCAATGCAGGTTGCTAATAAAAAAGAATAAGAAGAGACAATTTAGATTTAAGAAGAATTGTTTTGCTGTCAAAAGAAAACAAAATCCACATGGGACTAAAACTTAAAGATTGATTTCCAAAGTACGTTTTTTAAAAATAAATTGCATAATATTTGGTAAAATTACTTTTATGTTTTATACATTACCACTTATTATTATTATTATTATTATTATTATTATTATTATTATTATTATAAGAAATAGGGTAAAGATATGATAAGGGGTTTGACTCAGCCCACAGTCCTCCTCTGTGTGGTGTGGCTGTTTTCTTCATGTTAAATAAAATGGAGAAACGTAAAGAAAGGATTATTTTTGCCTCCCTCAGCTGTGAGGATTAGACATTTAAAAAATGTCCTCGTTTCATTGATGTTCAGTTCTAGTTTGTTTTCCATTCTTCTATGATTCACAACCAAAGCCTGACTGTCCCATTATGTAAATGTGTGCTGAAGGAAATGCTGTTTGAATGTAAAGCAGAATGTGGGCAGAAATGCAGTCACTCATCCGAACCGCGCTCAAGAGTCATGTCATGTTTGCTGTTTTCGCTAATTTGGGGTAAATCACTCAGAGGCGGAACAAAGCAACACCAATTATTTCAACTCATTAGAAAATAAACTGATGATTTTGGTGTTTGTGATAAATGTTTTGAGAACATCCAACAGTGTATCTCATGTTTGTGTCAAACGCTGTAAAACACATCCAGGTCTCTCTCTCTGCCCGTTCGGCACGCCTCGCACGGCCATTTGGCCGCTGAGCAATTTGGATGTGAGGATCAATATTGAGCTCGATAAGTATAACGTTGGTCTGGAGCTGATGTCGCTGCTGCCGGCTGCTTGAAGACAATTCAATTCCTCCCACAATGCACTTCACTCTGCGCCCCAACTCAACTAACTGTAATTGGAGTTCACTTACAGACACACACATGTGAGAAGACTCTGCTAGCTAAGGCCCAAGGGCACAGAAACAGAGACCTGAAGCACTTAATGGATACAGACATAGAAAAGGTTCCATTACACACACACACAGGACTACGGACTAATCGACAGCTGAAGGACCAAATAAAGACTCTGTAGGAAAGATGTTTATCCCAGAGAAAACACCTGGTCCAGGCGAGTGAATTCACAGAATATGCACACGGCAGCGGGATTTCACAAAACCAGCTCTACTTTTTTTTAAATGACAACATGTCTTCTGCATCCCTTCGCTCTGATATCTCACTGCTTTCACGGTTCAGTCGTCTCTTATTTCAGTTCCTTGCTGAATTGTTTGCTATAACTGAATTCTAAAAAGAGTCTTATGATGTTTCTTTCAAATCCAGTATAACAGAATTTCATAACCGTAAGTAAAGAAAGTAGAAATCCTGCCAGAGCTGCAGGATATGTGATAATCTGCCGTTTGTGAGCTGTGCGGTGCAATGTGGGAAGAAGTCTGTATTCAGAACTTTTCAGAGATATATCGAATAAACTCTGATATTCACGGTTATTGTGGCACTTAAATGAAAGAAATATGGATTCATGCCTCTTGCAAAAACATTTTCGGGCAGATAGAAATCAGAAGTCTATTGAACAAGGCATGAAATGAAAAAATAAACTGTCAGATTTCACTACAATCTGTTTAAACCCTATCTCGAAGTTTGTGCTCAATTTACGTTTTCATTTCAAAGCATAATGAGATTTGCAAGTTCTCGTGTTTTTTGAAAGATCTGTCTCTGTTAAAATATGAACTTGTAGCTGAAACATGATCTTGTAAACAACATCTATATATTGTATTAATTTAGCTTTCTTTTGTACCACCATCTCAAGTTTTTTGAGCATTTTCCGTCATTAAGACTCCGTATTTCAATCTGTATGAGGCGATGTCATGTTCCTGAGGATTGATGCATTTAATAGCGTTGTGTTTTGTCAAAGCTAATGCTAATGTACGAGGAGCCTTGGGCTTCTTCTAATGGAAAGGCCACTTTATTGCTGACAGAATTTCTTGAACTTGAGCAATCAAATAGAATCACACACACAATGACTGGTGCTATGAAATTGCTTTTTGAAGTTCAGGAACTCTTGTATTTATACAGCAATTACAGCACGGAGGTGTTGATGTGTGGGAGCATGGACACAAGCAGCAGCCGTTCACATTAGCCATGCTTTTATTCCCTCTGCCCTTTACATTCAGCCCTTTACATTCAGTCCTTGTTTACATCTCGCCTGTAACTTTAAGCCATTTGTCACCGCTCTTGCAATAACACCAGCGACCTCTCCACTAACCCGGGGAGGGGGGGGGTTCGTCTCTGAGAACAGGGGGGTGCGGGGTCAGAGGTCAGGCCGTATATCAACAGGTGTCAAGTGCTATGATGGAAAGCCAAGGACATATGAAACTGTGCTGGAAACCGTAGGAGGACGGAGCCGAATAACGGGTGTAATGGATGACTGTCAACGTGATGCCATGGTTTCAGGTTGTGCAAGTTACAACGCCGTGTGTGTGTGTGTGTGTGTGTGTGTGTGTGTGTGTGTGTGTGTGTGTGTGTGTGTGTGTGTGTGTGTGTGTGTGTCCACGTGAGCCTCTTGGATCTGTTATTATTTAACCATTATAATGGCCATTATCTCACCTTCTCTTTCTGTGTCTCTGTGTTTTATCCCCCTTTGCATTGGCCATTCTTCCTGGGGTCCACACACATCGTCTTTCAAACATAAGGGCTTCATAATAACTAATTATGTGATATAGTATACACTAAATTGACTTTATTAGATGCTCTGGATGGTGACTTATAGTAGGAGTATTTCCAAAGTGTGGATGTGGAATCGGTTAAATCATTAGTACGAAAGAGGATTAACTGCATTACTTAATATCTGAGGAGTCTCAAAGGTGTGAAAGCAACATGTGAACAAAGTTTAAGTGCAGTTTAAATGTTAGACTACAGTTTCAATTTTCTAACACTAAAAAAGTGTGGAGATCTGAGAGATGTGAACCTATCCTTTTACTTCAATACTGGTACAACATACTTCTACAGAATAAACTGTTATAATAATTTATAGGAACTTCTCAGCCTTTTCCCACAAAAAAACCTTATTAGCTATTGTCATATGGTCATAATGCCATTTGCTGGTTTCAGAGTTATCTAACCGACCGTACTCAATGCGTCAGGCTGGGTAGTGCTGTCTCTGACCCTGTCACCTTGGAGAAGGGAGTTCCACAGGGCTCTATTTTGGGGCCTTTGCTCTTTTTATTATATGTAAACAATATTTGTAATCAAATTCAATTTTTCTACCTATCATATGTATGCTGATGACACTATTGTATATTCATGTGCTCCTTCTCTGGATATGGCCGTTTCCAATTTAAAATCTGATGTTATCACGCGGCAGCATGCGCTTATTGATTCTAAACGGCTATTAAACGGTAAGAAAACCGTAAGTCAGCGTCCTCTTGCCTTTCCATTGACACCCTTGATGGCGTCTCTGTTGAGTTTGTCGATACTTACAAATATTTGGGCTTTTGGTTGGACAGAAATCTGAACTTTAAACACCATATTGAAGTTCTAACTAAGAAATTGAAATTCACTCTTGGCTTTCTTTACAGACTTAAACGTTGTTTTTCAACTTCTTCCAGTAAAAGGTCGGTCTCTGGCAGAGGCGAACTGGCTATTGGGAACACCGGGAGCTTTCCCGGTGGGCCGGTGCTGTGCGTGGGCCGGAGTGCCAACATTTTTATTTTTATTTTTTTTGCCTAAATCCTACCGGCCCACATTTGTGTTCCGGCCACTCCCTGGAGGGGTGTGTTCCACACCCCACTGGGTTTGGCTGGGCCGTTTTGATAGGCTACCTATGTTCTATCACTATCTATAACTGTGCAGTGAACGATCAGGAGTGAGTGACTGAGAGACATAGCTGGCAGTTGCTTACAGATGGATAAACAAGCTCCAAAGCGTAAAGGCGTTTTTGTATAGTTTGTGTATACAGTATTGTAGCGAGCCCTGGGTTCAGAGGGAGGGGCTTCCATGCCCACATTCTGTTACTGAGTTTAGGCTAGTTAGCTAGCAGGTTTATTGTTTTGGGTGCAGTCACTTTTGCCTCCACTTGCTGTTCAAATAAATGTTGAAAGAAAAAGTAAATCTGTTTACAGTTCTGTTTCATATGGGTGTTGAGAGATGTATCCATATATTTAGTCCCTAATTTTGCTCTCAAAGTGCACCAGATTGACGCATTTAACTTCAACATTTAAAAAATGCATAGGACCCCCCTAGAGGAGGTGAGGTCCACCACCTGCCCCTGTTAAATTGTCTCACCCACATTGAGGATGCTTCCTACGCCCATGTTTTATTCCATGCGTCAAGTCAGGCAAATTGGGTCCAAATGTTATTGCATCAATGATCTGTTAAAATGAATAAATATATGCTGTAACTATTTTGCTCTAGGCAACTCAAGGGCTCAGGTAGTGTGATTACTATATTAATAATGGTCCAAAATAACATTAAATGCATATGTTTTTTTGTTAAGTAACATACTTTCGTTGCCGGCCGCCCGATACATGCCGCGCATTAAGTGGGCCTGTCTGTCAATTAATCCCCGGGCCACTTTTTCCTCCCAGTCCGCCCCTGTTATTAGCTAAATCTCTTAAAATTGTTGAATGGACATAAACTCAAATTAAGTGGAGAATGAACTATAATGAACACATTTATTGGCAAGAATTGTGTTTCAGTTTAATCAAAGGGGAACAACTTTGTAGATGGCATGAGGCAGTTGTCAAGGGTCTTTAAATGCAGCACGGTTGATTAACTGATGGCCGAGGCCCCGCCCCCCGCCCCTGAGCTCAGCAGCCTATATTGTGTAGAGAAACAGTCAGGTGCCGCGGAAATCTGATTGCTCAGGTGTTTTCAGTCCTGGAGACGGAATTCGAGTGGAACTGTGGATATTGAGTTTTTCAGCGGACGAACAACCCGGAAGTGGAAGTGAAGTCGGAGACGCGTG
>NW_011358525.1:0-19943 GCF_000735185.1 Notothenia coriiceps | reverse complement strand
GTGGTCATTGAAAATGTGTTCTGATGTTCTTCACAGAAAATGAGCCAAGGCCAATCATATAATCTTTCTTTAGCTAAATAATGAAAATGGGTCCCACAGACCCGAATACCATACAAGGGATATATATTTATTTATAAGTGTTCTTAGTGAATGATGTCTGCAATATGAAACTGCCATGCCTGCTAAGTATTGTATTCTCACATGGCATGATCATTAAAATAATAACAGTGGCAGATTTACAACTCAAAAATAGTTTGTCTCGTTTTTTATTTAGCTTTTAATTTCTACCCATGACTTTTGGCGACTGAAATGTTCAGTTGTCAGAAGCACACTAAACCTTTAGCTACATGACTTTCGAAAACAATGTCTATTGTTTTAGAAACAAAGTCTTCTAAGTACCATCCATACTTTTATGAGAACACATTTCCCTGTTTGGCTACTTATCTTAACATTGTGTTGATAGTTTGAATAGTAGGATTTAACTTTTAATGTTTGCCTGTAGTGAAAACCACTAAAACAGATCAGAGGTGCTAATGTTGCTAACGGTCGGCTATGATTGGACGATGGCTGTTGGGGGGGTATTTAGCAAACAATACACATGGTTGTTTGTTCTCAATTCCTCTTGTAATTTTAATGAAACACATTCAAAATAGAGTCGGAAAAATCTGATATGTAAGATCTTAAAAACTGCTTTGTCATTTGTAAAGATTAAAGTATTGATAATGGCATTAAAAATACAGTTATGATGTACAAAGCTTTTTAGACGCGGTAAGTATTTTGCTGGATCACATTGGTGCCTCTTTCACTTCCTGTTGTGTTTCTATAATCATCTTGGTTCCTTCACCACTTACTCCTGACCTTTCATCCCTCAAAGACAGATTGGTGAGGGGAACAGTGACTGGATTTTGTTTCAAAGCTATTCCAGCGTGCGACATGTTAGAATAATATATCCCTCAAGTTGAAATCTACTGTCAGTTTGACCTAAATTTCTCTTTGCATGGATCTGTTCTTGATTTTGTATCCTCGCAGGAACTGTAAACACATGATTGTACATCCTGTAACAGATTTGATAGATGTTTTGAAATGCTATATCCAACTCCTAGAAAATCTCTTTTAACTTCTCATGTAGAGAGTGCTTGAACATTTCTCCTGAAACCCCCTTTTTCATTATGTTGTGTTTTTCGCCGGGATTAATTTTATGGCTGTCTGAATGCTTTTGGATGTCCCCATGGACCTTGGCAGCCTTTTAGTAAACTGAAATTAAATAGCTCTCTGTTGCACTTCCACTCAAACTTCAAAGGCCGCAAACTTTGGCACTGGGTAGGCATTGAAATGAATTGTTAAAAATATCCTCCCGCAGTAGTTTATGATGCATAGTGTGTGTGTGTGTGTGTGTGTGTGTGTGTGTGTGTGTGTGTGTGTGTGTGTGTGTGTGTGTGTGTGTGTGTTTGGGTTGACATCAGAGCCTGGGGGAGAAGATTTATGAGTGTGTGAATTAGGGCGTGATTATGGCCCAGATTTAGTGGTGAGTAAGAGAGACATGGCAGACCCCCGTTCAAATGCCTCGGGTCAACCTGGCCAGACAGTTTTTAGATTAATTTGCCTTTGAGCTAGTGTGATACACGTACTTAACCCTTAGAGGCATAAGTGGGTCTTTTTGGACCGGGTGAGGTGGTTTTCTTAGAGTATCTTTGTAATTCGAGGGCGGTGGTGGCGAAGTCGATAGGGAGTTGGCTTGGCAACTGGAAGGTCACGGCAAGACCAAGTGCTGCCGAGGTGTCCCTGAGCAAGGCACCGTACCCTACCCTACCCGTTCAAAATGGCAGCACACTGCTCCTAACACTAGGATGGGTCAAATGCAGAGAAACAATTTCCCCACGAGGGATTAATAAAAGTCCATCTTATCTTAATTACATTTTTTTTATCATTCCATATTCCAGCTATTAGTCAAAAAACATGTTTTGGATATCATGCCATTCAAATTTTAAATTTGATACGTTTTAAGAAATTGTAGTTTTTGTATTTCTACCCCAAGCTTCCATAAGTGGGTCAAAAATGACCCGCATGCATTTTCTATGGAATTTCGTTTTTTTTTCAAAATGTAAAACAAATGTCTAAAATTATAAATAGTGAAACATTTATTTTTCTTAACCAAAATGACAAAAATGACATAAAAACACATTATTCTAATACGGGTCCTTTTTGACCCACTTATGGAAGAGTGTAGGGTCCAGCCACTCGGGCATCTAAGGGTTACTCTAATCTGATAACACAAATGTATTAAAGAGGACCTCACATCTGGTGTGACGGGGCTTATATCTGGCCATTTTTTGTTTACTATGGAAGGTTTTACTCAAATGTAATTGTCTATTTAGAAAAAAGTGTTTATAAATTACAATAGAGGGGGTAGAGGGTAAATACACATTGAGCATTACAGACCTGATTCCATCCTTTAAAGAGGACATGCTATGCTCATTTTCAGGTTTCATATCTGTATGTTGTGTCGTGTGTAAACCACTAAAACTGAACAGAGGTGCTAACGTTAGAATCAACTCTGATTAACACAATTTCACAGTAGTAGTTTTTGAGAATTTAACACATTAATTTGTTCGTTTTAGAATAGATATAAGAGACACATTGTTAAAAGGGGGATGGGGAACATCATACAACATTGTGTTTCCTGCTCTCATGGATCTTTGAATGAAAACAGTCAGATATGAGCGGCTGCCTGTAATCCATATACATAATACAGTCTCAAATTTAAAAAGGCCTCTATTGGATTGGACTTTTCTCCACTGAACAATATAGTGAGTTGTTTTTTATGATTCTACCATCAAACCTGAAACTAAAAACTCTCCCCAGCTTGTTTATGTCATGCTGCTGCTAAACGGTGTCCAGGACATTTCACATTGGCTTCATAATAATACACAGATGACCTTTTGCTGAAACCCTTTATATGGTTGCAGTCGTTCCACAAATGCCACAATTGAATAACCATTCAATCTTTCCATTCCCACAGTGTATTATTTTTCATTACGCTTGTACTTATGGCTTTCTTTCTTCAATGTTGCGCTGTTAAGGACTCTATTCCTGGAATGGCCTCTGTGACGTTTTTTCCAAATGATTTTGAGTGCCTGCCAAGCTGATCCCCATCCTTCCTTCTCCTCAATTTCTTTTTTGGAGACAGGAGCGATTGGAGCTGATGGATTTGAGCTGGGATTGGGAACGACAGGGCCATTTTACCTCACCGTAAAAGTGATGTCTTCAGTGCTATCCCTTCCTAAAGGCTGAAACCACAGCTGGCGGCGCTCCAATGATATGAGATGAGGAATGGCAACAGTAAGAGCAGGAGAGGGTGTGCGTTTTGTCGTACAGTATGTGTGAAACTATTCTCCGGGTTTAGTCGAATCTAAAAGCGTACAGGCGTGCATTTGTTCACAGTTTTTTCTCCATCTGATCCAGTGTGCCTCATGGCAGGATGTCAGCAATCGTTCACACACCGATCCTGATTTCAGTTCCCATTCTAATATAAGAGGACACCACTCGTATGGAAGCCATCGAATCATAGTGAGACAATTGGCTCAAACTACGAGGCTGACGTTGATGAATCTGTCCTGGATTTTCATAAAAGATGCGTTGTTCTACTGGCTGTATGTTGGACAGAAGAGTGTAACTAAAGCTCTGACTACATCAGCCAGACACGGACACACCGGCAGAGTATATTCTTTTATTCAGACTTTTGACAGAACTCCTGGGATCCAAGAGAACAAGAGACAGGCAGCCAGGCAGGAATCACTGCTCGCCCGACAATGATGATGGACTTTGGACGAGTACATATCGTACATATCCACTGATGACATTACTTGGTGTTCACTGTCACGGTCTAGAGACTAAGACTCACCGATTAAGTTTCACATTTTATTTGGCATTCTTAGAAGCAGTTGGGTACAGTGTTTAAAAATAAAGGATATTATAATAAAATTGCTTGAAACCCAATACGGCAGAGCAAAACATGCATTTTAGAATATGATTCAATGGAGAATTAAGAGTCGAATGGATTGGCTTTGGCTACTTTCGCTAAGAAAATAATTCCGTACCCATTAAATTCCAATTACTGTTTGTTTATGTGCAATGAGTGACTTTCATTGCTGCTGTTGGCTTGGAATATTGCATCAATATATGTCTATGTCTGTATTTGTTTCATTATGGTATCAAAATGAAATCTGTATAATTACTTTATCCTATAAATAAAACAAAGTATTTTGAATACATGGAAAACAAAACAATTACACTAATTAGTTTGGAAAAAAATAAATAATTTCATAGCTTTGTCCAGGAGCATTTCATAAGAAGATTGATATCATACATGTGTGTTAAATATCTGGCTACAGCACAAATATCATGATTTTGGGAACAGCTAAGGGGGTGTTTCTCAATGTCGAGGACGCTTCCTTGGTAGGACAAGTCCCTCCGAGTCAGGTCCTTCAGAAGCGAGGCAAGAATCCTTCCTAGCCTCGGAAAACGAAGAATGGTGGAAGATGCAGGCTAACAGGTGTGCGTCATATACGAGGCCCCGCCTTAAATGGAGCGCGATTTCCGCCAAAGATTTGGAAATTGGTCCGTGCGCAAAGCATTGTGGGGATTTTAAGACCGCGGAGGATACACATGTGTAGCCTCGAAATTTCCCGCAACGAAGGACGCCGGCCTCGGTAGAATTCCAAGCATCCTGGACATTGGAACAGTCCTTCGGCGGGACTCGATGACGTAGCATCCTTGAAATAGTGGCTCTGGAGCATCCTTCCTTGACATTGAGAAACACCCAGAGTTTATCCAACTTTAAATACAATATGTCCACATTCTTTAAGTCAATCATTTATATTTTATACACACATAAAAGCAACAGGATTATTAGCTTTTTTTTTGGTCGGAAGCCATCCATTTCATTATAATTATCATTGTCGTTTCATTACGATAATCTTGTAGTAAAAATCAGCTATTGTGACAGCCTTACAAATTAGTATATTAATAGAGTGCCACAGTGATGCGTCCTACAACCCGGAAGTAAGCTGCGCATGGGTTCCTTCGAGAAAAAAGCAATGCAATTTCTCCATAGGATTTTTGAAAATAGCTGGAAATAAGGTCTGTGGTTGAAACACATTGAAGAGACGGATCACGTTTTGTTCAGTCGGATAATCTTCACATGTCTACCCTACTTTTATCATTTTCGAATCGATTAGATTTATGAACCCATGCGCAGCTTACTTCCGGGTTTCAGGACGCGTCACTGTGGCAGGACATTTCAATGGTTATTGTTTTGGTAAAGAACCCTAATAAAGATGTCTTTTAGGGGAATTATATACTTTCAGATGCAAAAACTATGTCAATCCAAATCTTCCATAAGAAAGTCCGTTTTTCACAACAACAGTACATTGGAATATAGATGTATTACAAATATATGGTGGACACACTATATCATGCAATACACTGTTGTTCTTACATTGTTGAGTTGGGTAGTGCAAGCGCAGTGTGTCATCCCTGACTGACCTGAAAATGGCCCGAGATGATGACAACACCACTGTGAAAGCACGGTGGTTTAACAAAAAAGGAAAAGGCAATATGCTGTAGTCCAATATGATGTGTCGTCTGATTTAGACCAGGCGAGGATACAAGGGACGGGAAGACAGGGGGCAGGGAGGACGAGACGAGAGTAGCAGAAGAGAAAAAAGGTCTGGGAGAAAAACATGGGAGCTATCAACACTCACCTCGGCTGAAAAACAGAGCCATGATGAAAGCGAAAAGCAGAGAGGAGAGACTGACAGGCACAGACAGACAGAGAGTGAAGGTTAAAATGACAGAAAGACAAGTAGGCGGGGGTACAGAGAGAATGGGTGGGGGGTGAAAAGTGGACAGCTGCGATGAAACAAGAGACCAAAAAGAGACATAAGGAAAGACAGAAGGACTCAGGGGACCACCAGCATTCATGGCAACAGATAAGAGTTTTAAGTGGACTTAAAACAGACTGCTGTGGGTTGGATTGTCAAACAAATCTGGTTCTGTGTCTTTTCCTAACCACTCTCCACAGCCCAAGTGAAAAACACCATGGCGTTGAGGGAAGATGTGAAGGAGAGTTCACCTGGAAAAGAGCAACATTTAGGAAAAGAGACGGGAGACGTCCTTCGATTGTGTCTGTGGATGTTACTGATTTGTATCGTGGTAAAACTAAACATTTCCCTGGATATAATGAAAGTGCATCAGATACTTCGCCCCATGCGTACGGTCAATAAGTCCTTGACAGCGGTCTGTCTGTTCTGGATTAACAACGTGTCACGTGTTCTGAATTGACCAATCAGAATCGAGTATTCAACTAAGCCATGTAATAATGTTGTTTCAAGGAGGCTTTCTAAACATCGACTTCAATGAAAAAAAGTAAAAGTGAAAGGAAATGATTGCTCACGCTCTCCCTCCTCTCCACTCATACTATTCCACATATTCCACATTGTACTTCGTGTAATATATTCATAACTTGTTAGGCCTACACATCTACTTCTGTACATATCACCATCCAAACATGTTGAACTTAAAATACTCAAATCATTAAACACTTTCAAACGTGACTGTATTTTGCTGTAATGGTCGTAACGTAACAGTTTGTTGAAACTTCAAAACTTATAGCACATTGGCTAGTTTTGGAATAATAATGAAAATGTTTAATAAGCACTTTAACATTCATGATCTGCATCTACAGTACATGATTGGTTGTTTCCGTGGACGGCTGAATAATGCTTCACTTTAAAGGTCACCTATTATGCAAAATGCACCGTTTGATGTGTTTTATACATGAATATGTGTCCCTGGTGTGTAAGGAGAATCACAAAGTGTCAGGAAATAAAACCCTCTCTCTTTTCCTCTTTACCCACATGTCTAAAAACAGGGGTACAATGGAGCTGATCTAGATTTGCTGACGTCATTACTGAAATGCGTGACGTTGTTTTGGAAGTAATATGGTCTGTGTTTACATTAGCAAGCATCGCTAAAGCCCCGGACACACCAAGCTGATTTTGGCCGTCGATGGATGTCAGGCCGACGATGATTGTCCTGTCGCCCTACTCAGATTGGTGTGTCCCGCACCGTGGTGTCTTTTCGGCCGAAAATGCAAAGGCCGTCGGTCAAAGAAATCACTCTGATTGGCTGTTCAGCTAGCGAATCAGCGCATGAGAAGCAAAACGGAAGTGAGGGACCCAAACAAACTATTAAGATCTGAGATTTCATTTAACTCCAGCTCTCGACACAGGTTCGGGAAAGCCCCATGAGCTTTTCGCTGTAGAGTGGAAATGGAACGCACACTGTAGAGGCTAAGCCAACGCTTTAAGCCTCTGAGGATCCTCTTTGTGGGTGTAATTGACGCACACAAGTTTCCTGCCGAATAAAGGTCAGAAACAAAGTTTCCAGTTCGAAACAGTCCATTTATTTCCATTTGTACTGATTTCCATTTTACTTGCTTCTTTCCATATTCACCACACGATATTACCGTTTACACTTGTAATCCCGTGTGTGTGTGTGTGTTCTCCTTGTGTGTGTGTACTCCGTGTGTGTGTGGTCAAAAACTGTATGGTCTTCCGGCGGAACCTCTCACCACCAAACATAGGTTCCTACCTTTATACCCACAGATGTTAATTGGCTCCTACAGTACAATAAGTTAAATAGAAAACACATTTTTACATAAAATATTCCTAGAACCACCAAGGGTTCAAGGTCCGTTCGTGTGCTTTTCTGGTGCTTAACTGGTTCTTCTCTGTTTTTACAAGTGTGTGGTCGCGTTCTATTGACTTTGCTCAACGCTACTGCTTGTTACAATTTTTATTTGACGTAATCGCCATTAACTGTTATTGCTCAGGTTAATCTCGCCCCCTTACGACGTGAGCGTGGAGTATTGGTTCTTGCCAGGCAGCCGAGTGGGGCCAGCTAAGAACCGGTTTTTGGTAATGAGAGACGGCTCCACTGCGGTGGAAACAGGAAGAACCAGAGCTAAATCAGGCTCTAACCCGGAACCACGCTGAGCAGGAAGCCAGTTGCAATATTAGATTATAACAAAATAGACATTGAAATGGAATCGTGGTTAGAACGTAGCAGCACTACAGCAGGGAACGGAGAACAAAAGAAAGCCAAAATTGAGCCAACAAAATGCCTTCAATACCAGGAGGCGTATGCTTTGATGGGATTCACGTCAACAAACAGCAACCCGCCTCAGACATTGTGTTTTTTCTGTGGGGAGAAACTAGCCAACAGCTCGATGAAACCAGCCCATCTCAGCACACCAGGGAAACTAAAGACAGGGAGGAAAAACATAGGGAGAGGGACCAGACAATACACAAGGAAGAAAACATGACAGGGAGAACCGAACAGGGATCGTGACACCCTCCTTTCAGATGGCGGGTGTAAATACAGTTGCAAGCTTTGGGACGAACTCCCCTCTCTCCAGCAGAAACAGGAAATGCCATAATACGAAACAACGTTTTCAAATCAGCATCTCTTGGATGACAAATATCAAAAATAAAACTCTAAAAATCTTTTATTGCATATATTTTTTGTTAACATATTTTTGTTTTAAAATCTGATGTTAATAAGCCGTTTAGTTTTTAGCAAAAGTCTGTGTAAATATACACAACTTTTACAATTTTCTAGACTAAACATGAGTAAATGATTTTAAACAAGTTTAAACAAATGCGAGGTAACCATGAAGTTATTAACATCTGTATGATATTAAATAGCTCTTGCTGTGCAGTTTATCAGTGAATGTTTCGACGCAACTGTTTGTAAAGAGCTTGTTTCATGACGGACAAACACAGTGTTGGGTCCTGTCAGGTGGAGCAGCAGGTGAAGTCAGGTGCGATGCAGACTCGCTGTTTGAGGGCTTGATAACCCACTATCCCTCCACACTCGTTGGTTTGGAACAGCACTTAATGTGGCGGACTCTCTGCGGGAACGCGCAAACGGAGGGGTGAGGGGTAGGATGTAGGGGGCGGTTTGGAATTGGGCCTCTGTATCAATTATCTTTCAGTTTGCTTTATTGAATAAGAACTTTGGACAATACACAGTATAGTTGCTTCCGTCATTTATTTATTTAATACAGTTCAAACAATGTAATTTAATTTACTTGCATGAGTAATACAACAAAAAGTAAAACATGATATGACTGAAGGCTTTAACATTAAGCGCACTGAGCGGTGCAGCGACAGGCCAGGTGGGCTACTGCTGTTTCCCTCAGGTCAATACTCTTCTCTGAGATGCTGCTCAGGCTTCCAGACATGTTAAGGTTAGAATCTGCAAAGAGGAGAGTGTAAAGTATTTAGGCATCATAAAATATAAAAAAATGTGTTGTAAGACAGCTGTGATTTCTTGCAAACTCACCAAGGGGCAGGCAGTGGTATCCAACAGTGACGGGGGTGGTCCTCACTGGCATGCAGCCGGGCAGGCAGCGCAGCACGGGCTCAACAGAGTAGCATTTGGATTCCTGGCCGTAGAGCATCACCTGCTTCTCCAGCTTCACAGATTCAAGCTTGATGTAACACTCTGAAAAATATGAAAAAAGGTAAGCACTGTACATAATAAGGACACAAGAATAATAAAAGGAAAATAAAGATTGAAAAATGAAGGATAACTCAAATTGTTTTTAAGGTTTGAACTAAACAGATATTGTTGAATTATATACGATAGGCGGAATAGAGGTATTATCATTGAGTTTTACCAGAGGCATCACGGCAGCTCTTTCCAGCCACCACCCAGGAGTGAGCGAAGCTGACTGCGTCCTTGGTCACGCGTTCGTTGGGTGTGCGGAACTCCTGTCTGACTTCTCCGTCAGCCTTTCCACAGAGTCCACAGGTCTGTCCCTTCATCCAGTCCACAACTTTCACCTGGGGAAATAAACAGTTCAGCGTTTCCTCCCTCAACAGTATAGAGATTAATACATCTTAATCTTGATGATCTTTTATCACCTTCAGTACGTTCTGGTCCAGGAAGACCTCCTGGAGACCGTGGCTGGGAGCATGGAGAGCGATGCCCTGATCTCTCTGTCTGATCTGAATTTTGCCTAAAAATGAATGCAAATACATATATAAATGTGATTTTTAACTTTAAAAAAATGTAATAATATTAGTATGACAGTTACATTTGAGTCCATAGAAAAACAAACCTGCGGGATGCTGGTATGGCAGGTTGCTGATGGGGTTTTCTACTCCGTTAACCTTAACCATGATAACGTTGTCCTTAGGGTACAGGTCCACATCACTGTGTGAAGACAATTGAAATACATGTTTCACAGTCATTGCTGGATCTTGCCTTTTTGTACATGGACAGATCCTACACTTTAGATATAAATAAGTGTTGTCCTCACATGTCTGCGATCTTCACATTGATCAGGTTCTGCTCCTGTGCTTGATCCCTCTTCAGCAGAACAATGAATTTAAGTTCTGAGGTGCAATCCTGAGCCAAAACCTGGTTGCAAGAGAGTGGCAGCTCGAGCTTGAATTTCCTGTTGTTGAATGTGATCAGTGTGTCCTTGACTAAGGTGCACTCAGCTGGAGGAGCCGGAAGAAAAGATAAAACAGCAAGTTAGCTTTTCACTGATCAGTCTGGCTATTCAGTAAAACCTGTTCTTCAAAATATTTTCACCTGCGTTAGCCTTGGTGAAAATATAAGAGATCTGCTCAGGCAAGTTGTCCTGGTAGAGTTCCAGCTCAGCAGCGGTGTTTCCAAATGGCAGAGAAAAAGGGAGTCTCACGCCAAGTTTGTAAACTGTCATCTGTAATAAAAAACCAACAAAGCGATTTAGTGTTTTCATACAAACTGGGAGGCAAAATATGATTCAAAAAAGGGTTTTGTGTGAATGATGGGCAATAAAAGTCGAACCTTTGGTGTCTTCATCACAATATTCAGGCTTTTCTCAGAAGCAACAGCCACAGACAGTTTAATCTCATTGGCAATATTTTTGGTGTTGTCCAGGTTTACTCCGTATTCCTTAGCAATGCGGGAGATGTACTCAGAGATCCTATAAGCATAAAGATTATGGTTATTTTCGTGTTTAAGTAAAGAATGTAATGAAGTTGAAATGTTGCATTTCAAATAAAGTTTCCCAGAGTACGTAGGAACTCATTATTCTGTTTTTAAAATGTTTGAAATCTGCATAAATGTGAGACTTACTGCTTTGCGTGGCGCTTCAAGCTCTTTGGAAGTTTCTCCCAGGTAACCTTCACGCTGGCTGCAGGATTTTTACTGACTACACCGGTCTCAGCTGTGATCTCAGCTACGTACTCTTTGCACTCAATGCCCCAGGCAACCTTGGCCTAGGTAGATTTTTTAAATGAGTTAAAATCTCATGCATCACACAACTATTGCCTAATCATAAAATCAATGTGTTTACCATCAGCTTGTGTTTGCTCAGCATGACACCATCGGCACAGATTCTGTAGTGGTCCTCCTCAGCAAGGTTGGCAAAAATGAGCTGAAGTCTGGCGGTAGCTCTGTCAACGTAAGCTGCGATCTGGTATCCCTGAACCTTGCGGTCGGCCCTCACAGCGCGGATGAGGATGGTCACAGCAGGAGCGACGGCGTTAGCGAGGTACTTGGCCTTAAAGTGCAAACAAGATATTGACATTAACGAAAGTTTAGATATATCAAACCAAAAACAAGTTTGGAATGGCTTGGTCTGTTGACTTACCTTATTGTAGATGGACTCGAAGCTGTAGGCACTGCTCTTGCTGCTGGCACGAGCAGTGGAGAGGGCATGCTGCAAACAAAGAAACCATTAAGCATAAGACTTGACGTACACAATGTCTCTGTCTCATTAATCTGATAATTACCTGATGGACATGGTTCTTGATAAACCTCATCTCATTCAGTTGTTGCTGCAATAGACAAATAGAATCATTCCTGCACATACTTTTTTTTAAACGTGCTGTATTGTATATGTTCATAGGTAAAGCCAACTTACCTTATACAAGGAGCTGGACTGGCTGGAGGAACTTCTCTGTCTTTTTGATGCCCTGCTGAGTGGAGAGAGAAGGTCCACCATCTTGCTCTTGCGTTCAGAGGAGGAACTGGAGGAAGACTTGGATGAAGACATAGATGAAGCAGATGATGAAAGGCTTGAACGAGAGCTGCTGGAGCTGGATGAAGATGATGAGCTTTTCTTCAGACCAGGAACCAAGATTTTCCTCAGTTTCATCAGGACGTTCTTGTCCTCGACAACTTCCTCTTCCTCGCTCATGTTAATCACTTTGATGATCTTTTCTGCTGCTTTTTCTCCAACCTGAATCTCAATTTCAATCTTCTCGATGACTGGTCCGTCAGCTGCAACCAAATTGATAATTACATCTGTTACCTTTTTATAAACTTCTTCAAAATACTGGAATTTTGTTGTTATCCATTTCACTTGCCTGGAGCAACCTCAACGGTGATAGCATGTTTTCCGATCATGGCATAGAGTGGGCAGTTTCTGATGAAGGCAGCATTGCGAGATTCAATCTCAGTGCATGCCTTGATTCCGAAGGTTTTAGTTTGAGCGCACCGTTTCATCTCGAAGGCCTTGGGGAGCTTCAGTTGGCTGGCCATTTTACTTGGCAGATCAACGGGAATGATTTCAGATGATGCTGACTGTAAAACAGAGGGCACCAGATTAATTACAGAGTAAATGCTAGTGCTGGAAATGGTGGTCAGTAAATCAATCTCACCATGCTGTAAGCCAGAGAGGATGCCATTTTTGAAATCTTTGAAGAGAAAGTCTCCCTTGACACCTGTGTTGCCAATGCAGCTGGGATCATTGGTGTCATTTTGGCGGCTGCGAGGTCTTCCACGTTTCTTGCAACAGCATAAGTCTCAACACTTTTGGAGAAGAAAATATATAGTTAAAAAAAGTATTATTCAGAACTGGGTGATACTTGTGACTTTAAGCAATGACAAATACTTACATTGCAGAAGCAATCTTGTCGATGCCCTGAACCGGCAGAAGCTCAAGCTTGAAGTTACCCTTAATCATGTCAATTCTTAATTCAACCTTTGCGGGAACGATGGTGTGTACTCTTGCTCTTGAGAGCAGGGCAGCCTGGATTAAATCAGTGTTCACTCCCATAACTGCGTAGGTATGCATGGAAACGCTGCAAGGGACAGAACATATTGATTTTAAGGGTAGTGTTCACGAATACATTTATTTTTCAGAGTAAAAGTGATGAGAAAAGTCTTAATCATTGCTCAAGTAAGCTACACGTGGATTACCTTGGAGTAATGGCAGCCCTGATGTTGATGTCGGACTTCAGAAGCTGGGAAGCATGGAAGTTCGCAGGCAGAGCTGGTGACACATTTGCTTCGACTGGAAGAAAACCAAACATTTTCAGTATCAATATGAATAATTTTTCCAAATCAGCAACAGTTAAGCTGAACAACTGCAACTTACATTTAACAGATGCAGCAGCCACGGCAGCAGTATAGAAAGCGAGCTCCATTGGCAGACCAACTGCGGTGGGAATGATGCGACGAACCTCAGCAACCAGCATTGGTTTAGCGTAATGCACAGCGAAACCTCCCAGCAGAACATCCAAAGCCTTCCTGCCAGCAGTCTGAATTGCTGGTCCATTAGCGAGCTGTCAACACAACATTGTCGTAAGACATTAGATATTAAGTTCATAATACATTTATTACTAAGCAGTCATGAGTACAGTAAAATATGCATTACCTCGATAACATAATCAACAATGGCTTTGTTAAGGTTGACAAATGCAATTTCCTGTCCGAAGAACCTCACATAGATGGAGGCTAGGGGCTGGCTGGAAGGCTGAGCCCTCCAATCAGAAAGCTGTATAAAGGAAAAGGTAAAATTCAACAGAGTATAATACTTCTCTTAATAAAATGTGCAATCATAATTTGTACTAATAAAAAAAAAAAAAGTTCAGTGTGATCTGTTAAACGTACAGCCTTCATAACGCGTTTCATCTTGGTCATTCTGTCAGCGTTCTCAGGAACATCCTTGATTTTCAGAAGGGCCTCTTGCACTCCCTCAGTTCTCACTCCAACCTGAGAAAAACAGCATTTAAAGCCTTAGTATTTTTACTAAGCACATGCTAGATACATTAGCCTTTTGTTGTGTTAACTAGTGATGTAAGACATATTTGTCATACCTCAAGAACATCAGCATAAGCTCCTGCAAAGTAGGTACGAGCTTTGGCCACAATGGCTCTTGGCAACAGAGTTGCAGCATCATTAACATAGAAGGCGCTGGCAGCGGCACCGATCATCCAGGGGCCTGCAGGGCAAAGGAAGAAAACCATCAAATAACGTATTTTTCTCACATCTCTGACGGCAAATGATTATCCTGTTATCAACTTACTCTGGTAGGTATCTGCATAGAGGGCTTTGCTGTAGCGGTAGCTCAGTCTTTCGAATTTGGGGCTGAGGATCTTAACAGCAACGTTACAGGCGGCAGCACTGCAAGAAGATACAAACATTTATTTGATTATTGGTGCTAACATAACAAAATAATCTACAAAATACATATTTAATGTTCTTACACGGAGGCAAGATCAGGAGCGGTACTCTTGGTCATGGACTTCATGTAAGAGTAGACAAAGCTAGCGATCTGTAGATTTGTTTCTTTGAGGAGAGCATCAGCAAGAGTAGTCACCAGACCCATGGGCAGCTTGCTCTCAAAGAGTACGATAGCAGTGACCATGCGGAGCTCTGGGTGGAGAGTCTTGTCCATGAACAGCTGAACAGCCATTTCTTGGACCTAATCACAAAGATGATGTACGTTATAAATGAAACTGGTTTTCACTGTATTCTTATTAATAATGGAAGGAAGCGGAAAATGTAGTCTCACCATCTTAGGCTCCCTCTTAGCAATGTTCCTCAGGGCCAGAACGGCATCAATGTGAACTCTGAGAGGCAGAGAAGCAGCAGCACTGCCAAAGCCAGGCAGGAGCTTCATGATTGTCTTCAAACTGCCAGGATGTCCAGCGTTACCCAGAACCTTGAGAGTTATGATGAGCTCCTCAATTTCACCTCTGGCAACAGCCTGAATGGCGAGTTCATGGATCGGCTGTGGAAGGGACAGAAAAACATTCATATCACAGATGTTTGAACTCAATTGAAGTTATATATTACACATGGGAAAATACAATACATACCCTAACAAGCTCAGCTGGGCAAGATGGGTTCTCTGCACAGTATTTAGCAACAAGGGTGCCGTATCCAAGCATGGCAATCTCACGCAGGATTGGGTTTTCTCGGATCTTAGCGTTCATAGCCAAGCCCTGAATAGTGGTGTAAATAAAGAAGTGATTATACGTCCCAGTACTCACATCACTACAAATACAAAATAAAAACTTAAACGTTGACCTGCCTCGGCCAGCTTGATGGCTTCGAGGTCTGCTGTGACCATGTGAACAGAGGCCAGCAGGGCTTGAGAAACTTCGGCAACAGTCAGCTCTCCAGCAAGGAACTTCTCCTTGATGAACTTCAGACTAACATGAGTACCAATGGCAGGGATGGCATTCAGGATCCAGTGTCTGGGAAAAAGAATGATATTAATATATTTTCCACCACACGTTGTTTTTATTTTGAATGTCTCTTCTCTAAATGATAGTTACCTGTAATCGCCTCTGTTTTTGTATTGAGTCCAGAGGACCTCAATTCTCTCATTTTCGGCCACACGCAGCAGCTGGATTAGTTCAATGAACTTCAGTGGGGAATCTTCATGCACCTTGGCAACATTGAAGGTAACCAGGTGGTGCAGAACCTCAACAATCTGTCAGAAAAAAATGATTTCCTATCCTCAATTTGTTGCTACAGGATCATTTCAACAACATTTGAAAAGGTGGAATATTTCCTGGAGTACCTGAGCCTCAACATTGCTGATCCTCAAAAGCTGGATGGGAATCTGGAGAAGCTCACTGCCAAACTCGTACTGCAGGGATCCACGGTGAAGATATTCAGCTCTGATGGGCTCCACTAGGGTCTTCGCGGCCTCCAAGAAGGTCAGCTTTTGCCTATAAACATATATAATCACTCCATCAACATGCATTGTGGCTCTTTTCGAGGAGGATAGTGTGGTAAACACTTTAATTGCATTATTTCTTCTTTCATTCAAACGCATACTTTGACTCCATCTGGGCAGCACCATTCAAGATGTTGATGGGTGAGTACTGGATTAGCTCTGTAACGGTTGCCTCCAAGATGTGAGCACCTGTGGCTGCTGGCTTCAGGACGTAGTTAAAAGCAGCGGTTCCCTTCAGGGTCTTTGCTCTCTGCATTCAAAAGAAGCACAACGTCATCACACCAGCATTGCACATGAGTGTAGTAGAGGGTATGAAGCCAGTGGGAAAAGTGCACTTACAGCCTCACACTCAGGGCATCTCTCTGTGTATGCCAAGCCGATATCCTTAATGATTCTCTCCTGGCAGTTGTTCAGGTCCTTAGTCTTGGTCAACAGGATGCGCTCGGCCTTTGCGTCCTCACTGATGACGTAGTGGGTCTTGCACACACCCTGTACACCAAGCTAGTGGCAACAAAATCAGTTTATTAGTTTTGGTATTCTTTCCTTTTGTTAGCTTTAACTCTATGAAAATGAGATATCAGTACCTCTTGCAGCTCATAGACATTCTGCGTCTTCTTGATGTTCAGCTGGAAGATGTTGAGGATTCCTCTGTGGACATTCAGCACAGTGGTAGAGATACCAGCTGGTGCAAAGAGTTTGCCGACAACACCGTTGGCATACTCAAACTTGATGGGTGTCAAGAGCTGAGCAGCCAGGGCTGAGGTGAGCTTGGTGGCTGGGGTGAAAGAGTCTTTCGGCCAGATGCCACTGTACTCAAATATTTCAGGGTCTTCAAGCTATAAAGGAGTGAGACAGTTTAATACATTGTGAGCATTGGATTGGAAAATCATTTTTCTGGTGCATACGTTATACATAATAATGAAATTGTTCTTTAACATTGAATTGGTTGTTACCTTCAGAATGAAGTTGTCATCAGACAATGCACTGATCATAACTTTGCTCAGCACTTTCACTCCAGCCCGTGCTAGACCCTCCTCAGGCAGTCCCCCCATAACAAGGGCTTCATATTTGAAGACGTAGGTCTTCCCTGTGGCCAACTCTGGAACTGTAATGACAGACCAGAAAACCAATTACAGATTGCATTTTTACTTCAAAAGTTAAGAAATAGAGACTTTGTATTAACAGAATCCTAAAAGGAAAGAAAGAACGCAACTTACCAAAGTTCGCTTGGTAACCAGCTAGCGAAAAAGAGAAACAATGTTATTTTTGTGTCTATTTTTCTGCTTTACCATTGGTTAAAAAACAACAAGATTACACGTTTTGTAAAAATGTTTGTTTATTTTTTTATTTTTATCCTAATAAAAAACAATATTAGTGGAGAATTGCTACAATGTACTCATCAGGGCATCTAAACAAAAAGCAACATTTTCAGAAATGACATTCAATTTAAATTTCAATCTTAGTTGATGACATTTCAAATAGACATTTACTCACCGGCAAGAGCCACAGTTAAGGCAAACACAAGGACCTTCATGGTTAGAATGTGAGTTACTGCTAACAGAGGCTTTCTTTTTAAAGGCAGTTTTGCTGACTGTGGGCCAAAATCAAAATGTATCATTAACTAAATATCAGCCTGATTGTCATTAATGTTGCCTTGCCCTGACCATGAAAACTAAACAAAGTGAGGGTGACACAAATGGAAAATGTCACGAAAGAAGTTGTTTTGACCTGACTGCCTGGAACAAACTGCTTGATGACCAAAATCCGAAGAATCAATTTGAACAGAAAACATTTAAAGCTGTTTTATACTATTTTATGGTATCACACATTTTAATACATACATCGCTATATTTCACTAAAATGTAATTTACTTGTTTTTTTATATGTTTTATTAAAGAAATAGCTTAAGTTAAACGTAATCATCCAATGACTTAAAATCACATAAATGATTAATATTGATAAATAAAAGATTATTGTAGAATGCTTTTTTTAAATGGCTTTGGTTGCATACATGTCAGTCTTGTATAAAATGTCATTGTGCCCTGCAATTTCATCACACTACTATCAGCACGGTCCAGTAACTGTTGACTCTCAAAACAAAAATCCACCATTTGTTTACTCAGCTTGCAAGATAGTATAAATCAATTATACACCCAAATTAAATCAAACTCATGACCAGCCTGTATAGTTAAAACAGGTTATTCATTTGGTTTATTTTCCCGATTTTTTTTACAGGCATTTAGTCTTTTGGAAACATGCATATTAATTAGATATAAGGCATGGGCAGATTTTATTTAAAACAATTACATGTATGGAGTAAATTAAGATGTTCTGCTAATTATTCAGGCCTTAATGTACAGTATCATACATCATAAAACAATACATGTATCTAAAGCGACTGCTTTCTAAATAATTGCATCAACAAAAAAAGTTGTGTAAATATATTGCATATTTAAATACATTATTTGTATGATTATTGTTTTATCAAATCGTTCTTGTTTTAATAAAATGAATGTATAACAACCTTGAATAACCTTGAAGATTGTATTATGTTTATGTATACTCTAAAATAGAAGGTGGACTAAAGTTCATTAAAAAGAGGTGGGTCAAATTATAAAAATATTTTTTTAAATCAAGACTTTTCAGTATAAAACAGCAGGATTTTCATAGGAATATTTATATAAAAAGAGCATTGTAAGACCCCTGTTTTGTCAAGTTTTTGGTATTTTTTTCTGTAATTATTCAAAAACTGAAAAACACTTAATAGTGCAATCTTATTATAATTCTGGTTACAAATCCAAAGAAGTTGTGTCCTACTTGTCTAGTGTAGTAAATAGGCCTTCTAGTCTGCATTGATTTGAGAGGAACATTGTTAACAGATGTGGAAGAAGTACTTAGAGCTTGTACTTAAGTAAAAGTGGAAGTGGAAGTTCCAGAGTGTAGGAATACACTGGATATCTGGTAATAAGTAATAAGCTAAAGTCTTATTTAAGTGTTGATTATATCGCAAATTATTAAACACAATCTGCAAAGTAACTTAAGGGACATGATTAACCTCTGAATGTAGTGGGGTAGAAGTACAAAGTAGTAAAACATTGAAATGCTCAAGGTAAGTATAAGACAACCTCACAATTGTACTTAAAGGTCACATGTCATGCTTTTCCGGTTATTACCCGTCCCCTTGTGTGTTATGAAGGTTTTTCTGCATGTAAACGGTATGCAGAGTCAAAACCATAGACTGTATATATAAATGGACGTAGGGTCCGTGATGTCACCCATAGGATTCTGCAGAGTTGCCGAGAAGCCCTTAGTAGGCGGAGTTGGCCACTAACGGCTCGACAGTGACGTCAGAGTTCAACTCCCGCCTTCTGGCGGGACCTGCTGCCGCCGAGCTGAAAGTTCCAGAGCTAGCTGAAGCTACCAAGCTAAGCTAACATGCTCCCCATCGGCACACTGCCGTGGTATTTTACGTTTCTAAGTTAAGCGGACATGAAACTATTCAGCAAAACTATAAATAATAATCTAAGTTATTGAGTTTTTAGCATAATACTTCAGAATCTTAAAATCCCTTAACGTTTGTATGCAATTGTACTAAATTCAACACTGGAATCAAGCAAATATTAATATGTTTGCATGACATTAGTTATTTATATTTTGATATCACTTAATTATACTTTTAACCCTTTGGAGTCCTGGGCTAATTTGGCCGTTTTCGCATACTTTTGATTTGTCTTACTAAACCCCATTAAGAAATGTTTGGCATGTCAATGTTTAGTACCTTTTTTTGAAGAACAACCTAAACTATATAACCTGATAGTTATTTCTTTCATTTTGAGATACTATATGAACATTTTGGACCCAAAATCACAAAAAAACGTATAAACAGATTTTGAAAATGATATTA
>NW_011358524.1:12740-15342 GCF_000735185.1 Notothenia coriiceps | reverse complement strand
GTGTGTGTGTGTGTGTGTGTGTGTGTGTGTGTGTGTGTGTGTGTGTGTGTGTGTGTGTGTGAGAAAAATAGTTTGGAGACCACAGGTTGTGTTGCAGTGATCAGTGTGGAGTCACACAGTTTAATATGCACACACACTTCCATTCTCAGACAGCCAATTTAATCCATGTACCAACACAGTCAGTCAGGCGTCTGTAATTCATTGAAATGTATGAAGGCAAGGATTTGTTTGTTTACAGGTCGCCTTTGTTCCATCTGCCGCTAACTGTAGCTCATCTGAAATGGAATGAACAAAATACACAAATGGAAAAAGTTTGAAATGGCTTCTTTCTGCTGCTATACCAATGGGCCAACACTGGACTCTAAGTTTGATGTTTTTTACATTGACGTTATACAAATGCAAATATATGTCCCAAAAGAAATCACAACTTTTCATTCATTCTCACTTTTGCAATTTCATTTCACACTGTTGCTCAACCCTGCATATTGTTTTTCTTTATGCATGGAAGTTTGTAGAGGTGTTGACTTGAATTTGGGCTTTTTTTCTGTACTTACGTGTCGTTCGTAATATTTGTAGGTTCGCTTATATGGTGTACAACGCATTAAATCAGTGGCACTGTAAGCTGTCTTATGTTGTTATATATTTATGTTCAATTCTGGAGTTTTTGGCAAATTAAGTGTCTTCGGGCATCTGTTAAAGGGGCTATTTTCCCTTTCCTGTAGTGTGTGATATAGGTTTAAGTGCATGTAAATGGTCTTCAAAGGCTAAAATCCCTGTGTTCCCTCCAGGGGGAGTTCTTGCTTGCTAGATAACAGGCTTGAACACTTAATAAATCAATATATATATATATTTTTTTCGTTTTATGTTTAATTTCATTTTCATGGCTCTGTTGTTTAAGTTATATTGAGAAGCATTTTTTTTTTTTTTATAAATGTTTTTGGTTTCGTCAGTGTGGGCATGTGCGGGTGGAGGGAGGGAGGGGGGAGTGTAGTGAGTGTACTGTGATATTACAATATATGAAATGGCATCGATTATTGTACACTATAATGAAATAAAAAGACTTGTAAAAAAAAAAAAAAATCAATATTAGAGGTTTTTCTTTGACCTTCAAGCTAAAAAAAAGCTTCCGAGGCTGCTCGCATAGAGACGATGAAACCAGGGGAAAATCACGTGTCGATTTATATGTAGATATTGTGTCGATGTTGTGCATATATCACTCTTATTTGCATGTCCCCTGCTGGTCCCAAATAAATGACGTCGTGATGAGGTTGCAAAAGAAAATGAGCATGTGAGCTTTAACCTCCTGAGCTTTGTGTTGATGATAAGCTTTGGGCGCACCTTTCTCCTGCGGAAAATACACAGCTGTGTCACTCCTGGCTTATAATGAGTTATGCAAATCTCCGCCTTTTGTTCCCGTAATGATACCCATAATGATCGGCAGGAGAATTTGAGCTGCTGCTCTCATGAGAATCCGATTTTGCCGCCTCCAGTTTCCCAATTATTGTCTGCTTGAAGCTGCTTTCTGTATCCCGTTAGAGGGACCGCCCTTCAATCAGAAGATCCCGGCAAAAAGAGATCAATCATCAACGCTTAAGTGTCTATCAACGACATTTTCCTTCTGGGATCAATCATGTAAAAATGATTGTAATCTTAAAATTGTTTCCTGCAGAGATTGAAATCATGTGTTGGAAGTATTTGAAGCATGTGATGTCTTCAAGCATTTGATGCCTGCTACTGTAAAGAGTATCTGACAGGTGTGCCCAATCAAAGCCTGCAGGGAAGTTACGTGTACTTTCCTAACATGGTGCCCAAAGCTCTCATTTAATTGTTCGGACATGTGTTGATTTACTCATTTAAAAGCGATTAAGTCAAGTGGGGGCAGCTGTGAATGTTGGACGTGTCGTTATCCATCAGCGCTTGGAAGAGAAGTCACATTTCCATTGGACTGGTTCAGATAAAAGGCAAAAATGGAGATTAGACTTAATCTACCTTGTGACATTTTAATCCATTTGAAAATTTAAAAAAGCCATTGTCCTTAGACAAGGTTGTGGTTTGTGATTCGCCACAATTTGTCTACTTTATCCATTTAAAAAATAACAAAAAAAGGGACATGAAGTGAAGCCATGTGTGTTCCCATTGGGATACAAACATCAGGCTTTAGTTGTAATGTATTTTCATTTCAAGTTAAGTGATATATCTAATCATTTGGTAAACGTCATCTAAAACTTTTGAGGATGTTATTATGTCAGAACCAGAGATGGGGTCGTTACTCAAAAAAAGTAATATTACATATTACTTTAAAAAAACTAATATATTATTATTACCGTAATTCGGACTATAAGGCGCACCTGAATATAAGCCGCAGCAGCTAAATTGAATGATGTGTACATATATAAGCCGCACTGGACTATAAGCCGCAGGTGTTTTAATGTTTAATTACCATATGTAAGGGTTCGTGCACAGAGGGGATTGTCGGGAAAGAGATGGCTGTTTGAGGAAGCTCCCATTTATTAACATTTCAACAAACAACGTATTCAAGTGTTAGCATTTAGTGCAATAGTAGCTACAGAACATGTGCTGTGTAAACTGTACTGTATCACAT
>NW_011358524.1:0-6932 GCF_000735185.1 Notothenia coriiceps | reverse complement strand
GGCCCCCTGAGTGCCGCGGTCTTCGCCCTCGAGCCCGGCCCCCTGACTTTCCCGGCCGCGGTCTTCGCCCTCGAGCCCGGCCCCCTGACTTTCCCGGCCGCGGTCCTCGCCCTCGGGCCCGGCCCCCTTCCAGCCGCTGCCTTCACCCTCATGCCCGGCCCCCTGAGTTCGCCCGCTGTGGCCTTCACCCCTTTGTGAAATCTGCCTTGCCCCCGGGCCGTCCGCCCGAGATCCCTTCCGGGTCCTCCGCTTTGCTCACCCTGGTGGCCCTAGTTTTGTGAAACCCCTCTTGTCTGTCAGTGTGATTATGACTGATTTGATAAAAGTAACAAAGTAATGCGTGACGGGGCAATGTTAGTAACTGTAGTGTGATTACTGAATTATAAAAGTGTGTAACGCGTTACACTACTCCGTTACTGACAAAAGTAATATTATTACAGTAACGCGTTACACCCAACTCTGTTTACGCGGTAGTGTTCTGTCTGCTCTCTTCTGTTTAAATGGTTGGCATACGTTTTACAATGTTACATGGATGAGGTAACAAATCCTTAGTTCAGAAATTAAAGTAACATATCGCATGGAAATTATAATTCTATGGTTAGGATGTTGCTAGATACCCTCAGGAAACTTATTTCTCAACATAAACCTGAGAATTGTTTCTGTTGAATAAATGAATCGCCATTAATTAAAAAAAATGTGTAGCACTGACTCCCCCTGATAGTCTTTCTTCCTCTTTGCGTGAAAGGCACTTTGGAGCAGACTCTGACCCAAAGAAACAAGCAGCTCTATTGATGATGGATAGGAGGAGCTTCTGTTTCCTCTCCTTATCTCAGGATGCATCTCAGGCCTCTCCTAATACCTGCCATCCTGATTAGATGTGGAAAAAGAGCTCTGTGCCATCCTTCATTCTCTAATTGCATCACCTGGATTGATCATTCTGAGATTGGATTAGATAGGTTAATGTTCAAACTTCAACAGTCTGAATTTCCAAAACTGTTCAGATAGATATCTGTTTACCTCACAGCCTAGCAACAACCAACAACACAGGACACACTATCTGTTTCCAAACAGAAAGTGATAACATATTTTCTGACCGTTGTTCTTCATATGAATATAAAACGTTAATCTTCATGTGTATATGTGACCCGCTCTATCGAAATCAGTCGGAAGTCGCAACGGCTCATTTCAAAATAAATGTGGATTTGTGTAAAAAAATATTTTTTCAGGGTTCGGGTGTTTTGTTTGATTTTAAATAAACAAAGTCTTGGCTTTCAGAATATGAACTTTTATTTCCAAAATCACACGATAAATACATGTTTGAAGATTGTAAAGGGAAGAAGACAGGCACCTCTCAACTCTCAGGCTCTTCCGCAGCGCCGCCCCCCCCTCCCTCCTGCAGCTCCAAACTAAACTAGTTATAAATATGTTTATTCTTCACGGTCGGGTCACTCATTACTGGATCAGCGAGCTGCATGAGATACTGACGGGAGAGCGCTTCCGCTCATTTCTCCCGTGTTATTATCCAAAGTTAATGTGAACTTGAATAATGTACTTAATTTGAATGTATTAATTATGTTGTTGGTTGTTTGTTGAAGCGCATCATGTACTGAAAAATGAGTCTGAACTTTTAGATCCGTTACGATTATAAACTGAAGTAATATAAAAATGAGCCCCATTAACTGAGTTTTAAACATCACTTTAAATGGAAGATCCCCATAGCCCCCACCCACCTTATGATCGGATCGGCGATCGGTATCAGCCGATTCTGATTCCGGCGATCGCCCCCAAAAACCCTGATCGGAGCATCCCTAACAGGGACCCATCGGCTTCGTTCTGAGGACTTGTTTCTCTGTCCCTGAAGTCCGCACTGAGCTAAGGAAAAGTGTATTCAGTTACGGTGCTCCATTTGCTTGGAACCAACTGCAATACATAGTGAAACTCAGGGAACTGGTCTCCATAAACAACAAAATTACTTCTAAATGACGAAGAAGCAGAAAACTCTGTCCTCTTATGCTTTCAATGATGATGTTCTGATTGTGACTATATACAGTGGGGCAAAAAAGTATTTAGTCAGCCACCAATTGTGCAAGTTCTCCCACTTAAAAAGATGAGAGAGGCCTGTAATGTTCATCCTAGGTATACCTCAACTATGAGAGACAAAATGAGAAAATAAAATCCAGAAAATCACATTGTCTGATTTTTAAAGAATTTATTTGCAAATTATGGTGGAAGATAAGTATTTGTTCACCTACAAACAAACAAGATTTCTGGCTCTCACAGACCTGTAACTTCTTCTTTAAGAGCCTCCTCCGTCCTCCACTTGTTTAACTGTATTAATGGCACCTGTTTTGAACTCGTTATCAGTATAAAAAGACACCTGTCCACAACCGCAAACAGTCACACTCCAAACTCCACTATGGCCAAGACCGAAGAGCTGTCAAAGGACACCAGAAACTAAATTGTAGACCTGCACCAGACTGGGAAGACTGAATCTGCAGCTTGGTGTGAAGAAATCAACTGTGGGAGCAATTATTAGAAAATGGAAGACATACAAGACCACTGATAATCTCCCTCGATCTGGGGCTCCACGCAAGATCTCACTGGGGCCAAAGTAAGAAAAGGCTACATTCAGTAACACACTATGCCGCCAGGGACTTAAATCCTGCAGTGCCAGACGTGTCCCCCTGCTTAAGCCAGTACATGTCCAGGCCCGTCTGAAGTTTGCTAGAGAGCATTTAGATGATCCAGAAGAGGATTGGGAGAATCTCACATGGAAAGTCCGTGACAGCCCCAAAACATCACTGCTTTAGAGGATATCTGCACTGAGCAACAGGGTGTGAAAACCTTGTGAAGACTTACAGAAAACGTTTGACCTCTGTCATTGCCAACAAAGGGTATATAACAAAGTATTGAGATGAACTTTTGTTATTGACCAAATTTTCCACCATAATTTGCAAATAAATTCTTTAAAAATCAGACAATGTGATTTTTATTTTATTTATTTATTTTTTCTCATTTTTGTCTCTTATAGTAGAGGTATACCTTGGATGAAAATTACAGGCCTCTCATCTTTTTAAGTGGGAGAACTTGCACAATTGGTGGCTGACTAAATACTTTTTTGCCCCACTGTATGTTGTCTGTTGTTTGTGTTCTTTAACTATGCTGCTGCCAAGATATTTTTAATCTTAATGAGACTTGCCTGGTTAAATAAAGGTTAAATAAATAACACTTTATTGACAGAAACGACAGTTGGGACAACATTCCAATGTCACCAGGCATATTAGTACCTTAGTTAATACCTTAATATGGTAACATATTTGTCAGTATTAAACACTAAGCAAGAACTTATGATTCATTTCTGTAAAACTGCAGCTTCAAATCTTGTGCCACCATCAGGCAAAAACGTTGCCTCACTAGTGGTAAAGAGCTAAGCACAGAACATGTTACCTTTTGTATTCAAACATGTTTTTCAAATTTGTGATGAGCATTACATTTAAATTGGGCTACCAAATTCATGTTGTTATTCAGTTCACTGAACACACTTTGTGGGCTTACAGGGACAGAGGTAATACAAAAGTCATCATCCATAAATACGGTGTATATGTTTTAACCTGATGAGCCTTCTTACTTGTAAGACTTGCATGTTAAACCAGGGTGTTTACTATATTTTATACCCCTGAGACATGGATAGGCCTCTTACTCTAAATGCCCCGAGGCCTTCTTAGGATTCCCTAGTTTCTTATGCTCCAAATGACCTCAATGTGACAACAGGGACCACACTGTGCGTTGCGGGAGTCGAAGAATCCTTAGTCTGAGTGTTTACATTCAAACCAAGATCACGTTCAATACAATCATACGGTTGAAAACCTCCTAATGAGCCATTAACAGTTATTCATTTTATTTCTACACATACCTGTTAATGGCACAGTACATTCTGATATGTTTTAATTATCCACGTAGCAAAGCAGAGATCATTATGGTTAAAATGTAACCATCAGTAAATGATCTGAACATTACACTAAATAATTTCTAAGATTTGTTTACCTGACTGCAGACTCTCCTGGTTGCTATGGAGAGACGAGAGCTGGGAACGACGAGTTTGTGACTAAGGACACGGGTAGCAGCAACAGCAGGTGCATCAGACCACACTTACACACACTTACATACACTCACTGCACCATTAGCATCCATAAAAAGCCAGGGCTTGTCAGCATTAATCAGCCATGGCCTGTTATTGTGAACTATTTTGCCCAGGTGTACATGGACGTCCAGCAGCAGGTTTTCCTCATCATCATTTGTGCACAGCTCACGTTATCTAACAGGCAGCAGGGCTTCTGATATTCATCCTGTCCTCCAACAGGAAATTGTCACAGGGTGTGAAAATAATTTATATTGCCCCAAACACTTGACAGTGATCGTGGTTAAATGTTGAAGTGACCCTATTCTGCTTCTTTAAAGTTTCCCTTTTTTAGTGCATGTAAATGGTCTTCATAGGCTAAAATTCCAAAGTCTCCACCAGAGGGAGTTTCTCTCCAATACATTCCCCTCCTGCCTGAAACGCCTCCATTGGACTCCTTTGTTTACTTCAGTAACATAGTGACATCACTGCGTAACACTCGCACTTCTATTGGCTAGCGTTCCGCATACATTCATGATAGGCTAGGGGCTCGGCATCTCTAAGCTTTTGACCAATCACAACAGAGCCGGCCAGCTGACCAATCAGAGCAACCTTTAATATACTCTTACTTTCTGTTTTATATCTGTTTACATTTCTCTTCATATCCATCCTTTGCTATCTTCTTTCATCATCATTTTTATCCTGTGATAAGTTCAGTTTTAGCTTGGATTTTTCTGAGGCAAATGCTTTCACTTACAGTATAACTGTAGCCCCAATACCTGACTATTAACGATTAACACTTTCAAATTAAATTAGCAAAATTGTTTGAGACCGCAATCTTTTTGATACTTTTTTTAACAGTGGCCACTATTTATTTTTGACTTTGCTTGTCCAACTTCCTGGGTCCCTTGCTACATCCAAACGCAAAGACATTGCAGTCGCAGGTGAAGAATTGAAAAAACATTGATGCACCCTCCTGTTTTAAATAGCACTTTGGCTTCCCAAAGTAAAACAAATTAAATGGGTAAGATATTGATTTATTTAGGATTAGTTTTAAAATTAAATCGATTACTTTTGTTATTTAAGATGCAAGTTATTATCAGCTCCCTTTCAAAAAAGAAAATAATAAACAAAGTTTTGCATTGGTCATACCCTTACCTGTGAAAAGATAAGAGACACTATATTTTTTTTAGCGATCTCTGAGCATTGCTACTGTGCAGCTGTCTATCAGAAATATATATTTATTTTATGTATTTTATTTTATGTCTTAGATTATATTATTTTTAGATGTATTATTTTCTTTTCTTATATTATAATTGTTTCTTTAAGGCGTTTCACTGGGTAGTTTCAATTAAGATTAAGGCATTAAATGGATGTCACCCTATTTTCTTTATTTTTCTTAAAACCATCTTAACTAATTAATTAATTTAGTCTGTGCTCCAAATGACTGCAGTAATTGTTGTGTAGCACAGAGGAGATTTTTTTTTAAAGTGGACACTTGGGAATTAGGTTTCTTTGTTGGTTGCCCTGGTGATGCGAGGATTAAATGAAGCCTCTAACTGAAGAGAGCATCTGATTCTTAAGGTCAAGTCCAGTACTCCACTCCAGTCCTGTACACTATTAATAAGACTATTGAGGGTACTGCCCTCCAAACCTCTCAGGAGACATGAGCAGGTAGTCTGAAAGATGTGTCATGTGAGGACAGGGGGACTTATAATCAAAGATTTACATTGCAACTGACTGAAATTCCAGTGTGTTTTAAGTTTAGCTGAAAGTTTCTTTAATCGGGTCTGAAGAATAGGAATTCAGGAAGGACTGTATAATGAAAGTTCCACTCGGAATGACGAACGCCTTAGGGTGTCGGTAAAGGCCGCTACACACCAACCCAGTGTTTCCCCTAGGATGGAGTCATAGCAGCAATGCTAAGGCCCGTGGGCCCAGCATAATGTGAGCGCGGAGCGCGTGGAATGTTTTAGTGTGTGCGCGTGCAAAGTGTGCCCCGCCAATTTGTTTCTATGTGTCTGCCAGCACAAGAAAGGCTCTTGAGGCCTAGTACCAGGACCGGTTCTAGCCAATTAGCTGCCCTAGGCGAGATTTTATATATAAAGATTAAATGAAAAATCTCTACAAAAGACAAATACACTACAAAAACAGAAACTTATTGACATAGGTCATATACGTCAAAATGGCTTCAAATGTAGTCTGTATTGTATAAACATGTTTGAATTGGGGGGTGGACGTCACATCCTCTAGGGGGGTCCGGGGGTATGAAATGCTTCAATCTGGTGCATTTTGAGCACACAATTACTAGAGACCTGATCTAGGGTGTACAACTCTAAAACACCCATATGAAAAAGATCGGTTTACATTTAAATAATCAAATAAGTATGTGAACATAACCAATAACCTACCATAGCCAATAAAAAATAAATGTAACTTATTTTATTTTTGTTGTTCATTTATATCTTATTTTACCAGTTCATATTTATTAATTTATGCATATTTTTGTATCTCACCAACTTTAAACGATATTTTTGGTTTACTGTCCTAGTATACATTGGAATGATTTCAAACCTGTTTTTATTTATCCTAATAATTATAAAGGAGTGCCTTGGAAATATGTGTTTACATAACTTGTAAACACATATTTGTTTGAGACCCACTGAGATAACTTAGACTAAAATTAACTATCTAAACACAGTCCTTTACCTCACTGAGCCTCTCAGTCTGACAGGAGAGCTCTCCTCCACCATGGTTGTAGAAACATCTACTTCTTATATCCGTTAGCGCTAACACCAGATTCTAATAACAACAG
>NW_011358523.1:0-1603 GCF_000735185.1 Notothenia coriiceps | reverse complement strand
TCCTCTTTTTTTTTTTTTTTAAGCTAAGGACCCAAAATCCGCGTTTCTCTAACAGCTGGAATAGAGGGAAAATAAGGATTTCTAAAATGAATAACCTGTTTGTATTTTGAGCAAAACACATCATAGACATGTTTTTATATATTTGTATATATCTGAGACCCATAATATATGCCTTAAAATAGCATGATAGGTGCACTTTAAATAAAAATAGAAATATAACCAGCCTTCAGATGTAAAATACTTGTTATTGTTTGTTAAATGCAATACATGCTTTCAAAAATAAAGTGATGTTGAATCAACTTTCTAATTAATTGACACTCAAAAAAATAAATTAAGAACAATAATTGAACTATGCCTATAACATCACCTACTCTGGAACAAAGACAGACTCATTGCATCATGTATGTCAGACTTTATAAGGGTGGGAAAAAAACTAAAACATCAGCAGGACTTTGTTGTTTATACCCAAAATATTTTAAACATGAAGGTGTGTGAAGCTGTGTGTTTGCTGCTGCATCACGAGGATCATCAGAGAAGGAGAAACAGACTCAGCTGAATTAGTCATGCGGGAAGGGGGGGGGGGCTAGGTTGTCTGGGGCAACAGCATGTTTATCACAGTCAGCTGTTTGATCAGAGACGCTGCTTTAACAGCTTCATTTATTTATCTAGTTATTTATTTGTTTATCTATTTATTTATTTATCTATTTATTTCATTTTTTCATTATTTTTCTATTTATTTATTCATCTATTTTTCTATTTATTTATCTTTTTATTGTCCTTAGGTGTCATGAAAGTCGCCCTTAAATAAAATGAATACTCCCCATTACATTTCTATAGTTTAACTTCTTCCAGCATGTTCCCCTCTCTGACATTTCCACATTTCTCTCCAAATACCAACAAATAAATATTCCTCCAGTATCATTTACTTTCTGCCTCGCCTTAACCCAGCCCTTTGTGAACTAAGAGTTCTTCTTATTCCGCAGCAACTGAAGCACGCTAACCTGGTGAACCTGATGGAGGTGTTCCGGAGGAAGAGGAAACTGCACCTGGTGTTCGAGTACTGCGACCACACGGTGCTGCACGAGCTCGACCGACACCCCCGAGGGTCCGTGAGGCTAAAACACAAAACAAGCTCACATACTAGGGGAAGACAGATATTGCGATTCGATTTGCGATATTTGTTTTTAAGCGACCCAACGGAAGTTTATTGTAAAATGCGGCCATATCTCCGGCTAGGAAGGTCGCATCAACGTGCTCCCGTCTCTAGCACCCCCGCAGCCCGAGCTACGAGTGAAAGAACTAAACTTACATGAAACTTCCGTTGGGTTGCTTTAAAGTCAAGCTTCAGTTTAAGATTCACCCTGTAATAGAAACATGTGATGGAGCATTACTAACCTGACTCAGATGGTTTGTTTCACCAAACCATCTAGGAAAGCTCCATTGGAAGCCATTTGGAAAGGGCAGGCACTTTCAAAAAGACTTGGCAGGTGATTGGATCAATCTGTCTATCACCTTCTATCATGGGCCACTTCTGATTGGTTAACAATGGCTGGTGCATGTGGAGCACAGCACTTCTGATTGGTGTGGATGACTGACACACAAG
>NW_011358522.1:7560-10011 GCF_000735185.1 Notothenia coriiceps | reverse complement strand
AGTTAACGTGTAGACATTTTGAGCCCCACTAGTTAACTAGTAAGGCCAAAAGACGCGTCAACTAGTTAACTAGTGAACCTTTTGCCTTTACTAGTTAACTAGTGAGCGATTCTGGGTGCGACTAGTTAACTAGTGCAGACAAATGTATGCCACTAGTTAACTAGTTGTGCTTATTTTGTGTAACTAGTTAACATGTCAGAGCTTTTGCAGCGCACTAGTTAACATGTAAGACTTTTAGCGTCACTAGTACGGTCAGAGGGTCACTAGTTCATGAAAAAGCTTACATGTTGATACTTTGGTGCAACTAGTGCTGCTCCTGGCGTCACTAGTAAGGCTTATGTGCTAACTAGTCGGACAAAAGTGCCACTAGTCGCTGAAAAAGACTGACTAGTGTAATGTTTTATTGAACTAGTAAAGCAGAATGCCAAACTAGTTTGACCATATCTCTAACAAGTGGAATCAAAGAGCCAACTAGTGTAGACAGCTGCCGTCTGATATCAAGGATGTGGAATAAATACTCAAATGGCTTGCCATAAGTAGCAGTAGCAGCAGTAGCAGTAGTAGTAGTAGTAGTAGTAGTAGTAGTAGTAGTAGTAGTAGTAGTAGTAGTAATAGTAGCAGTAGTGGTAGCAGTAGTAGTAGTAGTAGTAGTAGTAACATTTGTTTACTGGGAGGGTTTATTCTAAACATGGTTAATTGCACTGAATATTTAACCCTTATAAATTAGTGGAATTTAAGTAAACAAGAATGCTTTGACCTTAAACTTGAAATGAAAACAATGCCAACAGGCATAACTTCTTATATCACAGTTTAAGGTCAAGAGATGCACCGAATATCTTAAAAATATGTGATTTAATGGCTGCCATCATCTGCAGTTTGTGGAATACATTTTCCCTCCACTGCTGTGGATGACATCATAATCTAGTAACCAATAGCACAAAACAAAACTGGCATAACTGAAGGATACTGCTTGAAGCCATGAACACGTATTTTCCTTTAGAAGCAGAAGAGGAATGTTAAAAATCCACTCCAGTGCATTCTGGGAAAGCTGATGAAACATTTTTCTTTCTGTCAAGAGCAAAGGCCAATCAAACTGAAAGAAAACTGACGGAAAAAGGAAAATACATTTCCTGCCTTCCTTTGTTCAAGGTTCAAGGTTCTTTATTGTCAAACTAACAGCTTATGTCGTGGAAAATCTTAGGTCACAGGCTTCTCCAACAATACAACACAATAATACAGATAAGCAGACAATATTAAAACAATATTAAAATATACTATATTAAACGTAATAAAAAAACAAAAATAGTTTTAAAAAAGTGAGAAAAAAGAAAGAAAGTGGAATAGTGCAATACGAGTCTGTATACAAGTTATTGGAATGATATATTACATAATAGATAAATAATTACTAAGTAGCAGATGAATGTTGTGAAATTGTTTCAGCAGTTCAGTTGTTAAACAGTCTTTGTCTATCTGCTTTTCGACTCTTAGCTATTGTGTAGCCATTATATCATAATGATTACACGTTTTTGTTGAATACTCGATTCAGTTTGGCCAATTTGGACATTTCAGAAGGTATTAATACTCGCTAATGTACTGCTGCTTAACATGGCCGTTGCTAAGGAAGATAAAAGGGACTATTTACGTCATATAAATCAGAACAGGAAAGAAGAAAGAAGTCTTGTCGATTGAACGTCAGCTGTGGATGTTAAGCCCTAACTTAATTTCATCCTTAGTTTGAATATGTGTCGCAAAACAGTGCTTATAGAAAGGTTGACCTACATTTTGAAATGTAGTTTATAAACATAACCTGTTAAATATGATTAAGATAGGAATGTATATGAATGAATATGTAATAAACATATTATTTGAATATTTAACTAACATGTTACTCCAACACCCCATTTCAAGACCACTCTATTGTTCTAACAGTGGTCTGTCTGTGAACACATGATTATGTTAGAAAAAAGAAACAGATTTATTTGCAAACAGAGGGGTCATTAACTCCCCTTCCAGGGCTCCAAGCATCACAGACACTCCCATTCCAGAGCCACATAAAAACCCCACTCTTTATTACTGGCTTCAGAGAGTGTCCTAATCCCCCCAGTGTAAGATGATGAGCTGTTATGTAAAAGAAGATGGAGCTCTCTGGAGATCCTGGGGTTTGTGTTGCAGGTTTGCCCGGATAATCTCACCCCCCTTGTATTAATGTTCGGATGCTGCAGAGGGGTGAGGGGCTTACGAGGGAGACAAAGAGACAGAGGGAGATAAATGAAAGAGGGCAGGGTGGATGGCATGGAGGAAAATGTTAATTTGGTCAAAGATAAAATCAGGCGTACAGGGAATGTGGGGCATCTCTGTCACACACACACACACACACACACACACACACACACACACACACACACACACACACACACACACACACACACACACACACACACACACACACAC
>NW_011358522.1:0-7441 GCF_000735185.1 Notothenia coriiceps | reverse complement strand
TGTGTGTGTGTGTGTGTGTGTGTGTGTGTGTGTGTGTGTGTGTGTGTGTGTGTGTGTGTGTGTGTGTGTGTGTGTGCAAATACATACTTTGATCTCTCAGTTCCCCAGAGTGAAGCTCTTCTGTGCCTGACTTCTGAAATCAAGCAGAGAGAGAAGAGCGGGTGGTGTGATATAGCGATACAGTATAGAAGGGGTGGGGGTGGGGGGGTTGTCCTTCCTGACAAAACAAATTTGACACTCATGGTGACTGTGGGAGTGGGAATAAAAGTGGGGAAGGAAAATGAAGTATGGTCAGCTATAATGTCTAGATTAGGGGACAGTTCATTGTGTTTGGACTTCAGCTGACTAACCACCTGCATCACCCTCAGAGAGTCATTTATGACATTCACATGCAAATTCAATCATTTTGTGGTTGGTAATAAGGAGCCATACAAAGCTGACCAATCTCTTTATCTACAATTCCCATCATGCAGGTTATATACTTATCGTGTGGCCAACTGTTGTTACAATATATATTTTTTTATACTGCTCATTAGACTGTTCTTGATGAAGTGCAAACTCACACATAAGCTAATAAGGTAATACTTTAATCTAAATATTAAATAAATGTAGGTCATTTTGATGAGGACACACAGCACAACACACATCATGTACGCATGTCCATAGACATTTGGAAATATGAATTTACTATATTCTAATAAAGGATTATTAGTTGCTACACATGGTACTACCCAACAGTAGAAACGTACACCGCTTTGACTAACTTAGCCATAGAGATTCAACATTATTTCTGTATAAAGCTTGACATTTTGTAGACATAAGCAACAACTATGGTTACAATTTGGCGGAAAACTATGCTTAGTGATTATCAATAAGAGTTGAACAAGGAATCACCAAAATATAACTAAAAACAAGAAGGCTCCTTTTGGAGGATCCTTTCAAGGACCGTGAAACTGAAGCAGTTGAATTATATTCTGCCATCATTTGTTTATTACTCACACATGTGCTTTTCATACTGTAATATGCCAAAATAAGTTCTGTAAAAGTCTTACTTTCTTCAGGTAAAGGTTAGGGATTACAGTAGTAGACCATTCTGAGCAAAGAACATGTTTTAATGGAACCACGGCCCTGATCTATTCATTCATACGATCTGTCCTATGTGCGATGTACTGAGGGAGGCTTTTGATGCTTTTAATTTACTAGAAGTTTTGTTATTCACACACCTTTCAAGGTTCAGCTAACTCAATACTTTCTAGAGGAATGCTTGGCATTCTAACCCTCACACTTTTCTCCAGGACTAATTCAGAACCAAGCCTTTTGACTGAGGTTGTGTTAACAGCAAGCATGTTGGAGCAGATTATACTGCTGTGTTTCATATGGTTTCGCCAAGCGGGAACAATGCCAGTTGAACTTTTGCGACACCAAGGACTGCAAGATGAAGGATGTTTGTATAAGTTACGTTTATGTATTTATTAGAACAAGGACCATGCATACAAACACATTCATCTCAGAAAAGAGAATAAATTATTTATGCCTGATTTGAGCTAATAGCTCATTTCCATCTGCAGTCCTTAGGCAGTTACATAGGTCTCAATGGCAGCATGGTCTGTTGAAGGTGTGAAATTAACACCTTTAACCAAAAAGAAATTAAGATAAAAGAGTTCACAGGTATAAAGAGGCTTTTGTTAATGTCGTCTGATATTCAATCTTTATTTCAGAGTCAAGGTCCATACCACATACAAAAAGACAAGACACACATCAATAAATAAGATAAAAAGCTAAACACAAAACAGATAAAAAAAACAATAAAATCAGTCCAATCACAGCTAGCCACACATGCTCACTGTCTGTATAGGCTATTGCGCCAATGTCTCCAAATCATGGAAGAGAACCGAGTAGAACTCTTCACAGGGTTAATTTAAAATTGAGATAACATGATTGTCTGAGTCTTCTATGCGACACATGAATTTGTACATTAACTTTCTTAAAAGGGCTTGACAGGTAGGTACCCCCAAGTTAACAAACAGCTGGCTGGCACTGTGCCATCTTGGTACCCTCAGCAGCAACTGTAAATCATCATTGTATGCAACTTTTAGTTTTTGTATGCTTCTAGCCTTGTAGTTACTCCACAGGTGAGCCGTGTACAATGGTGTACAGAAAGCTTTAAAAAGTGATACCTTGACATCTACAGAGCACTTGTGAAATTTCCACATTAATATGTTTGCCTGGGCATACAGTTTTCAGCGTTGTCTATGGATGTCTTTGTCATCTGTGAAATCATCAGAAATATAATGACCAATGTACTTAGTCTCACTGCACACAAGAAGAATGTTGCTACTGAGAATAAAATTAGGAAATACAGCCTTTTTATCCTCTTTACTTCGCACAATCATGATGCTACTCTTCTTGGCGTTATACTTAATATTAAAATCAATGTAGATAGTTAGGAGTGTGTCATTCTTGGAAAGCCTGGCATAAAAAATTATTGAGGGCTGATCACGGTTTGGAAATATGAATAATGTGAGCTGTTTCTTATTATCTTCTTACCCTTTAAGATATAGGAGGGGTAATCCCAGCAAAACAACAGACAAGTCATACCAAGTTCCAATGATTGGAGACCAACTGAAACAACCTGGTGGGATAACAGGAAAAAACAATCTCTTAGTCCCTGTAATTTATGTTTACCAGATTGTTTGGTTTGGATCTAATTGGAAGGTGTAAAGCTTACTGAATGAAATTAAATTTTCTTCCACCCGAGTAAAGAAAGCCCAAAGTGGGTGGGGCTTGCTGTAGCCTCAGATTGTCCCTTTAAGTTAGAACTGGAACACAGTCTTCCTGAAGTGGACCCAAATAAAAGTGCTGATGAGGGCCTTGGTTTTGAAACAATTTTAGAGTGCCATGTTCTGTAAAAATGAGCCCCTACTCTCCTCCCAGTTTCCACCAATCAGCCTTCACATTGTGTGCTGAAAGAAGGCAAGCAAGTTGAAAAGAAGAAAATCAATGTGCAGGAGCCCGCAAGAGCCACAAATCAATGCCTGAAAAGAAGCAGCTGACGTTTGTTTCCCCCAAATGAGCCACTTCTTTTTAAAGCCTGGCTTCTCCTGCAATTCCATCCCATCCTGATTCAGTACAAGGTGCTCGCTAAGGAGAACCATCTGTGGCGAAAGAATGTGAGGCTTGGCTAACAGGGCAAGTTTTTTTCTCCTTTTTCCTTGAGAGGATTTTATGGCGGTTTGTGTTCTGCCAAACATTCCTTGCCTGCATGATTTCAACAAAAGCATTTCCCCCGGCCTGCGGGCGTTTAAAGTCACCTCTGTCTCTAAGTGTTTTGGCTTTTTTATCGAAACCTTTTAGTATCTTCAATGTGTTCGTGGAAATAGTTGAAGGTAAGGCAGACATTGCATAACAAACCCGTGAATCATGTCGTAGGCTAGCCTCCACACACAACACCCTTCCTTTATACCAACATTTGAGCCAAGGAGGTCAAGCTTGACTGGAGAATACAAAATGTAGATAATCTTACCCCATTTTCACTGAAAATGAGTTGCGTTCTAGTTTCGGTGCTGGAGCAGTTTGCTTATCCACCAATAGTAGCCCTGTAGGAGGTCACTGTTTACTTTGCCGCTTTTCTCAGCAGCGGCGCTCACAAAAACAACAATGGTGGAATATAGGAGCTGTGTTAATTTTGCTCATGTCTAACAAAGCCAGATTGAACTGAAGAACTACTTAAGAACAGCAGTCATTATTTTTTTTTACATACTGTACTTCGAGTTTTCTTCACATTTTTCGTCATACCATAATACAAATTAATTTTGACATACGGTAATATGACTTTTTTCGCATTATTGCAACATACTAAACTACTTCTTTCACAAATATTTCGACATACTGTACTATGACCTTTTTTCAAATCATACAGGTGTTTTTTTCCGATTTGTTTTACATACCATAATATTACCTTTTTTTCTCATTTCTCGACATACATTATTATTACATAACACATGTGTGTTGTCGCGTTCTAGACACTTCTAGACATCTGGTTTTCAGGCCATAGCTGACGGACATCGTTCTTCGTTCTTGGTGCCGGCAAAAAAGATGGTTGGGGCCAACATTTTCGGGTCCAGGAGCCAATGCCATGGAAACACAGGTTCGTAATCAGGCAAAGGCTCAGACCCATCCCTGGAACCACCTCAGTGTAAAAGCGGTGCGAGTGTACAGTACCAATGTAAAAGTCGCCGTTTCGTCGTTTAGTTCAAAGTGTACAAACAACACAGTTCGGTTTTTGTGAAATCTGAGTTAGCTGTAACAGGGTCATTTAACGAGGTGACCTTGATAAGGGAGACTTTAAAGAGGACTTTTATTATTATGTATTATTGGAAAATATTTGATTGTCTTTTTACTACCGTGACTTTGGACTGCGCCTAATAAAAAGTGGCACCAGGTATTTTTCTCTATTTCGTTTTTCACTGGAGATCAGTGTAGATTGAACTCTCTGCTAAAAAACTTATAGGGTTTCTTATCAAAATACAGTGTAAAAAAAGGGGAAATTACGCAGATGGCGATGATATCCAGCCAGTATTTTAAGTCAGTGCCTGCTTCCCCTTATGTATGCAAGATGATTTCTTTAGTTCTAGCACTGGTATTATTCGGTTTTGGAAGTCTGTATTCAATCATCCCATCCTGGAGGAAGCATCTCAGAGGATGTTTTCAATAAACTCAGTGCTGATTATACAACCAACGGGTTGAAGGGGAAATGGTGAAAGCTGAGTCTGGTAAAGAAAGCTATAGTGCTCTGGCAAAGCGAACAAATAGCATGGCTTGCAGATCTGTTTTTTCGAATTATGATTACATTAATGTAAATGAAGACTATTGGCTTTAATCCAGGTGTGATAAAAATGGGTTGTCAGTAAGTACTCAGTAGGCTGATGATGTGTTTCACGGAGTCATTGTAACTCAACTTCTTACCACTATTAACAATTCTAATTCAAACTAAATAGGCTACTGAAACAAAGCGTGACGATTTCAAATACTCAGTTTAAGTATTTTGTCATTAATTTGTCTTCCAGATAAACAGACACACACACACACACACACACCACACACACACAACACACACACACACACACACACACACACACACACACACACACACACACACACACACACACACACACACACACACACACACACACACACACACACACACACACACACACACACACACACACACACACACACACACACACATCCTGTTTGTTGCTCACAGTTGGTCTTTCTGGGGCCATCTGGGCTTTCACTGCCCTGGCTGAGGAATCTGTTACTTGGCACATGTATATGTGTGTCTGCAAGATGCTATACTTTTAAGTAGCTGTATTACTGTGACAGAATATGACTTTGTGCAGTTTGGTCTGGAGGTCTCTCATACTTTCCTCTAATATTCTCACAGATCATTATTTTGTCATTAAGGCTGTTTATTCACATTCTAATTAAGACCATATTCAGACATGATCACTTCATGAAAAATGCCTAAAATTGAGCACACATTCCTGTTTGTTGTGAGTATTGTAATTCTTCTTTGAACCCGACATTTGTCATGACGTGACTTTTGGTAAACCTTTGTGTAGAGTGGTGCAGGAATTAATTCTAAAACCAGGAAATGAGTTAGCATTTTACCACTAGGTGAGCCTCATCTCAAATTCTCAAATATCTTTTTCTTAAGATTCCTAAAATACGGTCTGTGGTTAACAGAATATTTAAGTCTTTCACATGTTGTTTTATGGTGTAAAGCAAGTCAGTAGATACCCAACAAGGAAATGCAGAATAGTCTAGGTGGTTGCTAGGTTTCTTTATGAGACTACTAAACGTCATCATACCGAAAATGTGCCACTTTTAGCATGGTGATGCGTAGCCATGTGAATGTGATGTCGTTGATTTATAGCCTAACGTTAGCTTTTTATTTCTGGTGATGGCATTTACGCTTCAAAAATCACAAAGTGGTATTTTTATGCTATGTGGAGATTATCCTGCTGAACTAAATGTGAAAGTGTCATAAACACACTTTCCATTCTAGCACAGTTAGGCAGTGTTCAGAACAGCAGCAGTAACGTTTTGACATTTAAAATGCAGGCTTCTCATTTTTAGCTGACCGTTGGAGCTATATATCTCTTTATATTATTTACTAGTATAACATTTATTTTCTTGCTGTTTTATAGTGTTTATTGTAAATGTATTCTTAGTTAGTCTCATAAGTTTCTATGCTTTTATTTTGAAGGCATGTTTTGGGCACTGGGTGATTAGAGCACCTGGTGTAATTGTATACATTGGAGACAGGTGGAAGTGGAAGCCAGAGCACTAGTAGGCAAACTTTTTTTTACCAGGGTGTTTCAAGCCAGCAAAAGGAAAAAGGCATAGGAAAGGCTTTGGAAAAAGGGATATAGGAAACCTGTTCGTTGTACTTTGTCATCGGAATAAACTGCACAAACAGAGAATCTTGTCTGGACCTGGATCATTGCCCTGCGTAAGATCCGCTAACTAGTGCCTCAGCGGCTGTATTATTTTAAGTTAATTATCTGTTTTATTTCGATATGATTTTGGCCGCTACAAAGTAAAAAACCTTGCCGTCAAAGCGGAATTGTTTTTTGAAGTTCTTTTTTGTGGATTTTTGGATTGCCCGCGTTTGAAGTGGAGTTTTGGATTTCACTTTAAAAGACACACCGGGCCCTGGACGGACTTCAACAACGGCACAGGAACATGGGCGTTATGTGAACATTTTCTCCAGTGGCTGTATAGGAAAACGGCCTCACTATTGGAGTGCTGGAGTCATTGTTTCGCCGCATATTAATGAACAGTGGAAAAAGTCTAAAGAATAGTCGGACATTGGGAACGGGTGCGCACAGTGATTGCACTCTGTCGCCCAGGCAGCGTTTTCTCCTGTGAAAAAAATAACACATGTTGATATTTAAATAAGGACAATCGAAGATGATGCAAGAAGTCGCATCAAAGGACAGAAGTGGATCTTCTGACGAGGTAAATCCTAAGGACATTGCACCACACATGTTATGTTTAAAGGACAATGATTCCAGACCACAGAAATCGTTCAGATTATCATACCGCTCATCTGCAATAATCACAGCTGAAGCACATTTAGCAGTCCTTAAAGAACGCATGGCTGCATTGAAGAGGAAGCATGCATTGGAAGCCCAAGAGGAGGAGCTTAGAAAAGAAAAGACAAAACTTGCTTTTGACCTAAAACTTTCTGCACTCAATGCCAAAATTGACATACTGAAAATCCACTCGAGGCGTGGATCGAAAGGATCTGTGGAAAATGGTAAACAGAAATCTGAAAAGATCAAGTTTCCTTCTGCCCCAAACTACAACTGTTTTTCTCTCCAACACAACCATCACTCACAGGATACATGTTCAAGCTTCAATATGAAAATAG
>NW_011358521.1:0-4143 GCF_000735185.1 Notothenia coriiceps | reverse complement strand
CGTTCCGCATACGAGGCAATCCCTGACACAGCCTTGACTTTCCTGTCCAGTCTCCATTTTACCGGAAAACAGAAGCTTTTTAGGAGGAATGCTTGCTTTTCGGTAAGTAGCTCTTAACAGAACTGTTTTTGCCTGACAATGCTTCTGCAACGGAGTGCTGAAGAAAAGTGGGAGTAGATGTTAGGGCCTACTTCCTATTTATACGGAAGTGAGCCCGGAGGTGGGGCCCACGTCATAGGTGGGCGTGGATTAAATCTGTCAGGGCTGCACACGTGCAGGAGGGATTACCCAATAGCGATAGCCTTAGAGGGCGAAGCCTTATACGATATAGAACTGACGCTGCTGGCTGGTCCGAGAATGTCTGTTGAATATCCAACCTAAAACTAACTTCACTGCGGTCAGAGAATCAGCACTTTTGAAAAAAGGGCTGAAACAGAGGGGATTATGGGATGCTGCAATGATCTGTTTTGTGTTTCGAGGCCAAACACTTCAGAGACATGTTAGGTATATATCTGAGACCTATATGAAAAACAGTATAATAGGGGACCTTTACATTCTTTACATCAAAACGTTGTTTGTCTACAACAGTTATATGCTACATGATTCAACAACCTTGAAATAATTGTGCAGAAAAAAGCAATTTTTCTGCACAATTATTACTTTTACCTTTTTGCGTTGTTTATTGGGAATTTGCGCAAATACTTCCTAGGTTAGGCATTAAGCATTCTCTAAAACACACACATAGGCCTACAGCTAAGTAATTAATCACGTTTAAGTGAATTCAGTTCCGCTATTTATACCTATTAAACACAAATTAAAATATATATTTCATGAGTTTACCTTTACTTGTAAGTTAAGTCCAGTCCCCAATACTTTTGGACAGAGATGTCAGTTACTTTGTTGTAGAAGTCCTCTTTATATTGTCTTAGTTTTAATAGTCTCCTGTCTCTATCAGTTATGTAGGCTCAGACTCATCAGAATAATCATTTATTATTTGTTCTGTAAGAGGGAGCAGGAGGGGAACAGCTAAATGTTGGGTGCAATGAATGCTTCTGGAAAGCTTGCTGTATATGTTAATGGGTTATTCTTGGATGACACATAGATAATAAACTGGCGTCCAATAAGACTACCAGAAGTTTGGTTATCCCAAATACAATTAATGTGGTCATCAAACTACAGTTAACTCAAATGTGCAAGAGTGGGCTAGACATGTTCCATTAGGAATAATCTGAAAAAAAGAAATAGTTTTAATGTAATGTAATGTTAAATGTGTGAAAGTGGAGACTATGGGGCCCTCCGCTGCCATCTCTCTGGGGGCCACAGTATCTACGACCTCAGCATGTTACATTATGTATCCATCATAATGTAACATGCTGCTGCCAGAGGGGGGCAGCAGGAAGTTCCATTGAGGATAAGAGTTTGGTTATAATGAATTTACGCAACTTTATATATCAGAGTGTCACCAGGTTTAGGTCAAATTAATACATTTCAGATAATTGTTAAATGGCTACTGTGATTATTGTGAATCATGGGTGATATATTTTGAGCTCCTGGAAAATGAAAGTGTTTTATTTATGGATCTTCAAAAAAGGCTTCTATAAAATGCATGGATTGTTGAAAGTGGTAACTCTAGCATGTCGGTCACACAAGTTATGGGTCAACTGCTGAGGCCTTATACTAATTTAGATAAACTTTACTATAAACGTAATAGTATTGGTCACTGCGATCAATTACTCTTTTTAATCATACACATGGCGTGTAAATGTTCTACAGCCTCCCATATTCATTATGTAACTTAGTAAATGGCTGCACTTCACAGGGGAATACACATTAACAATTTGAGGGCTTTGTCTCAAATCAGTTTACCTGAAATTAGGGTATATATTATATAATCACAGTCAGAATGTTCTGAGTTGGATCTCTGCTTCTTCCTTTGCACTCACTTTCACATTATGAGTATAACCCTATATCACTGTTGCTCCTAAATAATACATCACTACTGAAAACACTTGTACATGAACACATTTGATAAACTTGGCTGAACCCCTTTTAGGTACTCATAGTTATATAATTATATCAAAGTTATCAAAACAAAAGGTCCCTCCAAATGCTGGGAAAAAAAGAAAAGTAACAGTATCAAACAGTGAGTTTAAATCAGGCTGGCAATCATGAAACAAACTGTATGTTACATTGCTGAAGTGACCTATTCAGTTTGGGAGATTCATCAGAGACGATATAATGTGTTCATGTCACTGAACTTTGAATACAATTTTGTCTGCATGTTCTGATTTGCTGACAAGAAGATGTGTTACATGCAACTAGAATTATGAATATATTATGAATACATAACATACACTGAAATTAAACAGTTGACTTTTAATGTATTATGTCAACAGATTACACGTCATTTAATTAGGTTAGTTGAACACAATAATTAAGTTAAACCTAACATTTAAACTGAATATTATTGCTTTCAAATAACCTAATACAGTTCTGTGATACTGATGATATAATCATTAGTTTCAGTGTACACATGCTTTATAAAGACAATCTGTATCAATTGAAATAAAAGGTGTAGGTAGTTTTAAATATGTTGTTAAAATTGTTCACAGGGGTTCTAACAACAGCTTCAATATCCATGAACAGGAAACAACAACCATGTCCTCTGATGAGATAATATAAATGTTGTGCTAGCTGTGCTAAATCCCTGACAGAAAACTATTCATGAATCCTTCTGTGGGCCTCTGCAGTGGTAGATGACCTTCAGCCACTGTACCGAACATCCAAACACCTGGTGTTCACATGACGTGATTAGGGTCACGAAAGACCCAGGTTAAAAACAGGCTCTTCCGGACCACATAACAACTGTGATTGAAACTGAGCAGAGTTTCATATAAGAAAGAAAAATCTCTCCGAGAAGCTGAGAATCCTTCTTACGCTGGCGGCCAGTGGTGTAGTGGGAATTTTTTTACTGGTTGGACGGAGCGGGGGAGACACTATGGACGCGCTCGTGACCTGTCAACGGGGGCGGGGGGGTACACTAAAGGCCCAGATACACCGGCCAGTCACCTGAGAAGTCGCCGACGCCGACACCGACTGTTGCGTCGCCGGACTCTCCTGCGTATTTGCCGACTTTGTGCACTGGAACACACCGCAAATCCGAGCCGAGCACGTATGAACTGCGTACGCGTGAGTGGCAATAACTCTCCTTACCAGCAGGCGGCGGTAGTGTGTATTCATAATTCAAAAGAGGCAACAACCGGGACAACCGGAAGACAGAGAAGAAGAACAAACGTTTTTCTTTCCATTTTCACTCTCGTCCATTGAAAACATGAACGAACAGGAGCAGGACGAACGGGAGGTACTGGAGCTAGCAGCTCTTGGACTCAAGCTTTTGTTAAATAATTTGTTTACCTCCCTCACTTCCGTTAACGCTTCTCATGCCGATTCAACATGTTGAATCGGCAAGAAAAGGCGTCAGGTCGGCAGAAAAGACCCGATGGTGCGGCGCACACCACTCCGAATAGGGCGTGCCCACGCTCATGTTCGGCCTGACTCCCATTTACTGCCGATTTCGGGCCGGTGTATCTGGGCCTTAACACTGTGGACCTCTGTGGACCTCTGTCGCCTGTCAGCGCTACTTACATGATGCCGTTTAAAAAATATAATAATAAAGGGCGGTGCCGGCCTTTCTGCGCGACTGTCACTCAAATGTGGGACATTGTCTCAATTTGTGGGACGCGGGACAAATGATACAACTGCTGTGTGTGCAATCCTGCAAAAAGTGGGACACCTGGTCACCCACAAACACAGTGCTGCCCCTCACACACACACACTCTTCAATCAATTTGCATAAATACTTGAGCTACGTTTTTATTATAATTACTGTGAAATGTATTATGTTTCGTCATTATTACAACAAATACACACTTGCAACTGATAACACTGGCAAAGATTTTATATTTATTAAAATCATGCTTAAAAAAAGTGGGGGGGTGGCGATGCCCCGTGTCCAACGACCACTACACCACTGCTGGCGGCTGCTCAGACCCGACGTTATCCTGATTTTGTCCCTCCAAGGACAAATCAGCGAAGTGTGTGTGTGTGTGCGTGCGTGCGTGCGTGCGTGCGCGCGTGCGTGTG
>NW_011358520.1:0-3477 GCF_000735185.1 Notothenia coriiceps | reverse complement strand
TACATACATCCTTTACTCAAGTCAGATAAGATAAGATAGGACTCTATTCATCCCGAAGGAAAGTGTTGTGCCAGAGTTACACAAATACAATAAACACAGCAGCACAATAATAATAAAACTGTACACTAACAGTGCAGTAAAAAGAGCAATTCAATAACTACAGGAAACATAGATGGTCACTTAATGTATATATTAACAGTATTTAGTAGTGCGAAAAAAACGTAGTGGTAGTTACGTAAGTGCACGTCATTTATCGAACATTAATAATAATAATATTGCACATAGCTGAGTGTTTTGTAATGATGGTAACGTATTTATATTGCACATAGTGTTGGTGTGGAAGGTCTCAGTTCCCTTTACTGAAGGGTGAAGAGTTATATAGATACTCGTGTTTGAAAATACTCTGGTAAAAGTAGTGAGTACTGACCAAACATATTAAGTTTTAAAGTAAAAACGGTCAATTCAATATAAAATAAAAAGTAATATCATAAGTTTATACAATAATTTATTCTTATTTATCCAGAGTTTGATTAGTCTATTCTGGGCTACTGTAGAAACATACCTAACCTAACCAAATGTAAATAAAGATTTTAATATTATATTTAATTTCTGCCCAAACATCCCCCTAAATACTTTCAACTGTCCTTCAAACACCATGTTAAGAAAGCATTAACAAACATGAGGGAACATGACTGTACACAGTATTTAAAAGCACATCATCGTGTTTTAAATTACTTCCTCAGTCTTGCTCAGATTTATGGTTGCCTTCAGTTACGTAATGACGGCTCTCCAAATGATTCTAACATGATGTTTTATTGCAGTTCAGGCTATAGAATACACATGAATCTACCTCAGGGAACAGTGGAGGCAGGCGTAGTGTTTGCCTTGATGAAGTAAAGCACGTTCCAACTTAATGTGAATTAAGACTTGAATTGAAATGTCCGGCAGGCAAGAGAAACATTTCAAATAAAACCTATACCCCATCATGCTCAGCCAATAGGTTAAAACTACAAAAACACGGGTAAGGTGTGTTCCTTTAAATGTCACGCCTGTGATCTTTAAATCAAAAACAACCTTATCAGAGGAGGGCGTTTTTTAGTTCTCACTTTTGAATTTTGAGAGTTTCAAAAGCAGATGAAAGAATTCCCCATATTCCCTGAAATTGCATAACAACTTCATTTTGGGAATTGTTTTTTAAATGAAGGAGAGAACGCTGCACCAACATGTGAATTATGTCACAGGATGCATATCTGAAAGAGGCTTTTGTGAGTCAGTGGGAAAAAACATCAAATAGTCTGCAACAGAGAAAAGTGTCTTATCTCTGTCGCCGTAAGACAGCATTATACTGGATTCTGATTGGACAAGCCAAAGGTTGTTCATTTTTGCTATGAGACTTTGTCGACTGCACTATTTTGATGCACTTTTTCTGTACCCCCATGGCTATACTAAAACACCCATTATATGTCCTAAATGTGCTTGTAGAAGACCGTTTAAAAAAACATATATATTTTTTTTACTTTAACACCTTTTCATCAAAGCTTTCAAACCAACCAAACTCCCCTGCTGGCTTCACTCTGTCTCAGGCTGGAGCCACACGAGAACGGTAACGCAAACGAACCGAATTCGATATCAAAAAAGTCTCCCGTCCACACGCAATAGGCACCAGAAAGGTGTCCGTTCACACGAGACCGCTCAAAAGCGCTGGAGACGCTGTAATATGCCGGGCCTGTAAATGGCGCTGTACTTCTACCAGAAAATACACCAAAAGCAGCGAAGAAGACTTCCCGCGCATGGTTGCCATGGTTACCCTTCTGTTTATTCTCCGCGGTGGAACGCTCTGGCTCGTTTTCTCCCTCCCCGGGGCAAGCGTGTGCTCCTGCTCTAATGTTCTCCGGGTAGTCCACCAGCAGATGAAAAACACCCACCTCTCCGCCTCTTCCAAGGGACGAGGGGACCGTGCGGCAGAGTTTCAGATGGACTGTTCGTTAAAGTTTAAATCTTCCGGACAAAATTTAGAAAGTGCCGGTCAAAGGTCTTCTTTGTTATTTATTGAGCTTTAAAACAAATGAATAACAACTCTATATAATAATAATAATATAATCATAAAAACGGAGCCTCTCTTTTCCTCCCCCTCTTCTGAGAGCCCAGCAGCTGATCTCAGGAGAGGTGGGGAGAGGCGGGGCTATTGCTTCAACGTTATCAGGAAATGATCGTATAGGCCCTAGGGTGTAAACACGGAGCCGTTTGGCCCCCCAGAGCGTTTCGTCCGCAGATCTACCCACCTTGGGAGCCGTTATCGTTATCTGCGTTTCCATGTCGGCCTCGTGTGGCCGAACCGTCTATCTCAGGGGTGTCAAACACAATATCATCGCGGGCCACATTAGAATTATGCTTGCACTCAAAGGGCCGGTTGTAACTTTAAGACTATATCAATATACATATATAAATATATAATATATATTAAATAATGTATTATATTATATTATTGGCTCTTCATTGGATTATTATCAGTTCTGGTAATAACATACATAAATAACTACGTCTGAAAGCAGACGTCTAGGGCAAACATTCAACAATTACACCAATTGTATTGTATATTATATTCTTTGCAAGCTCTTGCGGGCCACATCAAATGAGGTCTGAAGGATTATTTGAATTATTTGAAGTATTAAAGTAACGTGTAATGGCAGGAAAGTTAAATCTGGTATATTCATTTTAATGTCACCTTATATATATTCATGTGTGTTAAATTTGAAGGGACAAAGTATATTTTCCCTCCCCAATATATTGAGGTGAAGTCTTTGTGTTTAGAGAAGGATGGGAGCAGGGGACATCCTAATTTGGGGATAGCTCCAAAACTCTGGAATGTTTCCCTCATAAAAGAAGAGGGTGCGTTACACATGCTTAGGGCAAATGTGTGTGTTTTCATGGCAGTAAATATATGTGCTGCGTGATTACTGTTCAACTATACCTCTGTTTTTATTCTTTCATGTGCGGGTACTAAATGGCTACAAACATTGTGGAGAAATTAGCTTAAACATGTTTTATTACTCTATATGAAATGGAAGCAGCTTTTATGACAGGGACGAGAGAGCTGGGGGAGGGGACATTCTTCCTAAGATTTTCAGCATGTCAATTATCAGGGAAATCTACTTGTTTTCAATAGATGTGTGTGGTTAATTACTTTGTATTAATAATAACAGTATGTGTAAAGGAAGCTGGAAATATACAATGTGAAACCTTTTATTTGAAGTAAAGATGTGAACAATAGCTCAAATGGCTGGAAAGGCTGCAGGACAAATGAGTGTGTTCTCTATATTGGGCCTGTGTGAAGTTTGACTATTTGAAAAGCATCTCTAATACTGCTTAAGAGCATAGGTAATGTGTTCCTCGTTATTATTGATATGAAAGTGATTTACATGTATTACGTATATTTAGCCAACTATAACAACTATATCTTAAAACATACTTTTAACT
>NW_011358519.1:0-4156 GCF_000735185.1 Notothenia coriiceps | reverse complement strand
AAGGTGTCTGAAAAGGACAGTCAAATAGCGATATACAGGATTCTTACGGTCATTAAAAACCTGGAAAAGTCATGGAAATTCAAAATGCTAGACATCAACATGTTTTGGGGGTTTTGGTTAAATGCCTGGAATAAGGTGAAATGCAAGCTTAAAGATATCTTATGTGTGTTTTCTAGGCAGGGTTCCTACGGTCATTTAAAAACCTGGAAATTCAAAATGCAAATTCCAGGCCCTGGAAAAGTTATGGAAAACAATATTTTTCCCAAAGTTTTGGAAAAGTCATGGAAATGTAACTAAAGTTGCATCAAATATAATTTATTTTTTATCTAATCGCCAAAATAGTAATACTATAATGATAATAAATACTGTATCGTGTAGTAATGAAACGTGAAATGGCATTTAATTAACTGTCGAGGTGTTTCGCTGGTGAGAGATTTCAGTTGCTTTAGCGTGTAGAAGCTAGTAAGCCAACTATTTGATTTGTTTTAGATCGGAACAACATGTTTCATATGCAGACCTTATTTTCCTAAGTTCTAGGTTTACTTGTTTTATTATGTGAGAAACAAAGATACTTTTTTACGTGGTAGAATTAAGTTCAAAAACCAAAATGTAGCTACACAATGTCAGGAATGTGATGCAAGGGTAGCTGGAGTTCAAACATTACCACAGGTGTACAAAGCATGAGCATTTTAGTATGAAGTTGAAGTTTAAAGTACAAAAGCATTGCAGCTGGAAATGCATAATAAAAAAACTATGAATACACGTTAATGATAAAGTGATTCAGGACTTTAAGGAGGTGTTATGTTCAATATTCAAGGCTCAGCAGCGGGTTGTCTCAGCAAAGCTCCCCACAGATGTCCCAAAACAAACAGAAATATGAGCCGTTGTTCAGGAACCAGGTCTCCCAGGTGTCTAACATGTGACTCCGGTTTGTTTCCTCAGAGTATGGGATCGCAGGAGGACGATGTTGGTAGCAAAACATCCAGTTATTCCTGAGGATCCTCGGGCGACGGGGAGAGAACGCTGACGCCAGCCAACACGTTCTTCCCGGGATGAGTTGGATTTTTTTTAAGGAGGAAAAACAAACAAACATTCGATTGCATAAGGACATTGGTCAAGGAAAATCTAATTGTGTGGAATGATGATGATTTAAATTGGGTTATTTCTTTCTCTTCACAGTGTCGTAAAGGATAGCAAATTGTCCTTTTTACGAGGAAAAACAAAAAAAAGATTGTCAGTGTTTTATTTATCAATGTTCAGGTCGGAGCGCCACTTTAACAGAAACAACAATAATAAAAAAACTGGACTTATTTGTTCCAAACCTACGTGTGAATAATTTCACGGTTCTGCTGCATGACGGCCGTTTAAATGAAAAAGGGGTAAAGCCTGACGAGGATTAAAATCTGATATACTTTGTAAAGAATACAATGACCGTTCCTCCTGTCACTCCTGTTGGTTAGTATTCTGTACACATGGACATGCCCCTTGACCAAAACCCGGCACAATGGAAGAGTACACAATCCCGTGCACTGTTTTGTTCGTGTTTTGTTTGTTCCTATTCCTTTTTTAGGTTGGATCCACTAGAGGTCGCTAGAGCACTGTATAGGAAAAACCGTTGTGACAGCTTGTTATTACAAGAGGGTGAAGTCAACAAACCAAACTGTTCTGTCATTTGGGAGCTTTTGCGATTGTGGATCTGTTAATAATAAATTGTTTAAGAATATAGCTGTGGGTTTCATGGTTTGTGAAAAGAACTTTTCCTATCCCTATTTTTACACTGTTTTAATGTGGATTTCCATCACGTTTTACGGTCCTGATTGATAAAATGAAGCTGAATTCATGTGTCAGCCAATCAGCGTGCTCATACAGGCGGATGTGGCTTCCAGGAAAATCGCACCAATCACGACGCGGCATTTCCTTCACAGAGGCGGGACTTAGCCGAGAAAAGAAAGTTGTCAAACATCAATCATACGTGATACTCGCTTCTGATTGGTCCACAGGTTTGAATGAGGTGGGTCTTGAACTACAGTCACCGTGTAAATTCCATTGCTAACCAACTTTAGCCAGCCTGCTAACATGTAATTCAGCGACCACATTGGTGGATTTAAAGAACATAAATAATGTTTTATTTAACATAGAGTATTATTAGATAATAATGTCATCTCCTGCATGTGTCTCTGTTATTGCAAACATGTGCAGTTAGGCAAAACTGCAGCAATCTGGAAACCTGCAGAGCTAAAAAAAAAAAAAAAAAAAACGTTTCTCCTGGGTCTGCGTTGCGGGGATTTGAGGTTTCATCGCCCGGAGAGAGGATACTATTCCCGGGTGTTGGGACTACCATGAGTCCTGGAGGATGTCCGCATGTCAGTAGCTTCAAAGTGGATAACTGGAAGCAGAATCTGAGGGTGATCTATCGGTGCTTCGTGTGGAGCGGGTCAGCTGAGACCAGAAAACGCAAGGTAACAAGAAGAAGGAGACTCTAATAACGTGTGTGTGTACACCGCCCTTCCAAAACAACACACACGTCTGACACTGGAGTCAAATGCAACCCATGTTCTCAGTGTCATCCTGGGTATATTGGGCTAGACAGATCCTAAAATCACTGGTGAAAAGTAACCAAGTACAGTAACCCAAGTACTGTACTTTACTACAATTTTGAGAGACTTGTACTTGAGTATTTCTACTCCACTACAGTTCAGAGGTAAATGGTGTACTATTACTCCACTACATGTATTTAATACCTTTAGTTACTTCACAGATGTGGATGAATGATGTGAAATATAACAAGTGTTAAATCAGACTTTAGTTCCACCTGGAGTAAATTCACAAGCTACCCTGCAGTATACAAAGTCATTCAAACTAGCTGCACCTTTACCAGCTTTGAGAACACTTTAATGATCAATCATTATAAAACATATCATATATATTATTCTGAAATGGACCAATCTGCACAATGACTACTTTTACTGTCGCTACTTTCACTATATGTTGATGATAATACTTTTCTACTTTTACTTGAGGAACATTTTGAATGCAGGACTTTTACTGTAACAGAGTATTCCTACACTCTGGTACTTCTACTTTTACTCAAGTACAACATCTGAGTACTTCTACTTTTACTCAAGTACAGTTTCTGAGTGCTTATTCCACCTCTGGTAGCGTATTAGCCTGAATTGTAGCCACAAAATCACGCAGAGCTGCATAAAAATAGACTCACAATGGTAACAAGTGGAAAATAATATTTACAAATGTGTACAATGATTTGTAGGTCATTTTGACTACTCAATACACATGACTTATACATATTCAAAGGAAGACTGTGTTCATTCTACAATTATATGGGATTAACACTAGCACCGCCATCGGGTCAATTTGACCCACAGCTGTTTTTTTTATTGTATGTCTTTTTTTTTCCAATAGAATATTAAAGTCTCCCAGTCCGTGACTTTTCCTGAAAGTGTGTTATGTAGCACCCTCTGTTGTTAAGACAGAAAGAAATCGCCCAAAAAATTGCCATTTATACCTATTTCCGCCAGCGGGTCCTATTGACCAAACCACTTTTCGCGCTATTGATTTTGCGTGTAAACCATAGGTGTAAACTGAGTCTGAGTCTGTAGTGAAGGAGCGCGCTCCCGCTCACGGGAGACTGCTCGCGCTGCGCTCAGCAGCAAACAGCTGTTTGCTTTTCACCCAACAACGACAACCGCCTCACGAAACGCTATGTTGTAGTGTTAATAAACGAAACAATTTAACAAAATTGCTTGTCAAAATACCAATACCACAGGACCATTTTTTTTTTTACGTTAAATTACGTTATGCTGGCCGGGGTGTCTAAATAGTGCTTCCGGGACAGCGGGCCATTTATGATGTCGAGCCCTGTATATCATATGAAAAGCTGAGAGTCCACAGATTCTATTGGTATACGTTTCATCCCTATGCGATCAAAAGAATATTGAACTTGTTTCGGCAAATTCAGATGATAAATACAACTTTGAAGCTTGTAAAGGCATAATTACAAGCGGAGAACGGAGTAATTTAACGTCACAGCAAGCGTAACAACAGCCGATGTTTCTTGTGAGTGTTTCCCCGGTACACAAACACAATACACACAAACGCAAAAATACACAAACAAACACACACTCGCGAGCTTCCCCCA